>NC_056523.1:71840082-71841601 GCF_019175285.1 Sceloporus undulatus | reverse complement strand
CACCTTACATAAGTCACATTCAGCCTCAGAGGAAGACAAGGGCAAACCCCTCCGAAATAATCTTATCAAGGAAACACCATGATAAGGTTTGCCTTAGCATCACCCATAAATTGGACATGACTTGAAAGTGAATCTATTGTAACATTTTAATTGCAGGTTTGTTCAGAGGGGGTTTGCCATTGCCTTCCTCTTACGCTGAGAGAATGTGACTTGCCCAAGGCCACCCAATGGGTTTCCATGGCAAAGTGGGGATAAAAACCCTGGTATTCAGAGTTATAGTTCAATGCTCAAACCAGTACACCACACTGCTTCAGTGTAGTTGTCATTATGTGTCTTCAAGCTGACTTTTTTTTATGGCAACCCTATTTTAGGATTTCCTTGGCAAAGTATCTTTAGAGAAGCTTTGCTATTGCCTCTGAGGCAGAAAGTACGACTTGCCCAAAGTTGCCCATGGCTGAGTGGGGATTTCAACCCTGGAGTCCTAGTCAAACACTCAAACTACTTTACATGCCAGCCATCTCTTTTTGCTAATCTTGTGTCTCGGCCTGATCCTCAGGACCCCCCATTGATTCTTGTGAATTTTGGTATGTGTGCCACTTTAAATTGACCTCTGCAAGACAACATTGCTTCTGGGAATTGCTCTTTGGCTAGTCCAATCAAACTGATGACATAGTCAGAATAATGGTGAATTCCACTATGATTATACCAATATTCCAAAACTTTGTGGTGTTGGTATTATTTGGAATTGTATGCTGGATAAAGCCTTTAGTGCATAGGCTGAGCTAAGTGGAGGACCCAACTGAGGCAAAACAGCATAATTAATATAGTGAGAAAGTGCCTATTCCCTGCACCAACAGGGGAAGTGTTAGTATCTGTACAACAGCCCTGCCAACAGTTATGTGTGTATGTCCGAAAATGGAGCCCCTGACTGCGTAAGAGAACAAAGTTAATTGAAAAGGCTTGCAGCAAGCATTAAGGATGGTAAGTCTAGATTTTCCCATTTCTGAGAGATGTTGGGGGAAAGCAAATAATTTATCTTCTCACAGTGCTTAGACACTTGGGGACCCCCCCCCCCCCCCACCACCACCATGAGAAGAAACTGTGTAACTTGTTGAAGCTACACAGCTGTCCCTAAAGCACTGTCCTTTCCAGAAAGTTGCAAAGCTTTTCCTTGAGAGCTATGGAGCTTTCTAAAACAGTAAAGACAATATTGCACAAATTTAAATGTTGTACAGCTTTAAAAGCTTTCTTTTTCTCTTAAAAGTCATGGAGGAAAAGCACAACAAATAATGAGACAGACACAATTTCAAAAGCTAGGAGCTTTCCAAAAAGACAGAGAAGAAAAGTACAAAATGGAATGCTGCACAACTTTAAAGTTTCACAATTTTACAACAGGAATGTTTCACAGTTTTACAACAGTACAAGAAGCAGTTCACAGAACAAACAGATAAACTGCACAGAGAGAGAGAGAGAGAGAGAGAGAGAGAGAGAGAGAGAGAGAGAGAGAGAACACTTTAGT
>NC_056523.1:71786405-71840072 GCF_019175285.1 Sceloporus undulatus | reverse complement strand
ATATAGTTTCCCAAAATGTGGGCAGTTCACAAACTGAGCAGGTTTTCCTGTGCTGAGAACAACAACAACAAAAGTTCCTGCAAGTTCCAGCTTGATTGCAGGAACTTTGTGGGTGCTATTTTTCTTCCCAAAAATGTCCCCAAGGGTTCAAGAACTCCAAATTTCAATCCTCGTCAAAAACTGTTGAGTACCCATTTCATTTCAGGCTAGCACCCATGTTTAACTCCAGTTTCTTCATTATCAAACTTGCTAAGTTTCATGATTATACTATTGAAATACTGAATACTGCCCCCCACCCTGATAAGGTTCTGTTTCTCAAGTTACTTGTGGTCAGTAGTGGTAAGCAATGCATTATAATTTAGATAAGAATCGCCATTGATAGGAAATTACAATAACATCCAAAATCCACAAAACAGTGATACTTTTAATTAGCCAGCCAAAATGCACAAAATACATAATGCAAAGCACCACTGGCTTCTTCATCAGGCAAAGGTGTTAAGAATCATACAAAAGAAAAAAACCCATAAAATGACAATGTTAGTCACAGGCTTGCATTTTCTCAAGGTGTTGTTGGTGTTGCTCTTTGGTGTTGTTCCCAATGCTACATAGCTTGAAAGAAGAGGGGCCTTCTTGCATAGATGTTACTCCAGAGAAGAACACCAACAACACCTTGAGAAAATGAAAGCAGGTGACTAACATTGCCATTTTATAATTTTATAATTTTCTTCTCCTGTATGATTTTTGACAGCTTTGCTTGATGAAGAAGCCAATAGAGCTTCAAAAGTTTCTTCATGTATTTTGTGCATTTTGGTTGTCTGATTAAAGGTATCAACTGTTTTGTTGATTCTGGATGTTATTGTATTTAGCTCTATAGCCAACAGAGCTAAACATACCCACTTCCCTAAGACTTCTCATGGGACTTGGGGGCTGTACAAATAGCCCAACAGGGGTGACTCAATGCTGCCCCAGGAAGTGCTGGGGTTGGCGACTCAGCAACTGGATGACACACCCCCAACCCAGTGGAAAAAGGAGCTGTGAAATATGGCTTCTATTTCTGTGCAGCTCTGTTTGGACACTGTGCACAAGAGACATCATCATGGTGCACCCCATATAAACAGGCGCGTGCCAAGATGATGCCCTGGTGGATGAAGGGCTAGGAGCATGTAAACGCTCCTCCTTCCCTCAGCCCTACTGCGCACACATGCCGGCGTAAACTGCCAGTCTATATTCTCCCTTAGTTCCAGGTGTTTTACTATCTCAGATGCCCTCTGGGCACATTCCTTGCTTCATTTAATTCCATTTTGCAATGATACTTAGAAGATTCTGATCCTTTCTGCCTTTTTTCATGAAAGTCTGATATTGGGATAAATACCAAAATTCATACCAAGTAACAACATGTTTCTTAGGCCAACCAAAAACCAGCTAACCTCCTTTACATTTAGGAAGCATTTCCCTCCTGATGAGATCTCACAAGGCAGTGGTTCTCAAATGGTGGGGCAGGACCCAGGGTGGGGTGGGGTATGAGTTGCTCAAGAGGGGGCATGATACTTAGAGGCTCTGATTCCTCCTCCTCCTCCTCAACTTCTTATGTGTAAAATTTATACATGTTGAGTCAAATATTGCATTTATTAAATAAAACTGTTCTAATTTGAATGATAAACAGGCAAACTGATAAGCAAACTGAGAAATCTCATTGGAAATAACTGAGATTTCTTGTGTGTAATTGATAGCACAATCAGACCAACTAAGAAAGAACATGCTCTTGTTGCAAAAATGAATCTTTAGGTGCCCTTTGGAGGCCATGTTCATCTGACATCTTTGCCTATCCAAAACTACAGAACTGTTAAGGATCACTAAAACAGAGAAATGAGTAGGGAAAAAATGTATCTGCTTGAAATCTCCTTGGAAAGCAGAGTCTCTCAGGTCAAGCCTCTGATTGTCTGGTGTTGCTGCTCCCCAACTAATTAAGTTTAAACTTGACATAGTGTGAGATGCTCTGCAGAGGAATCTGGAGGCAGGATCCCTGACCCAAAACACGAACAGTAGGACACAGAAGCAAGAAAGCAAAAGCGGCTGTAAGACTGGCAGAATGGTAATGATGTGCTCTACTAGATAGAAAGTGCACATAAACATGAATGCTCAGGCACATGTGGATGCCAGTGTATCCTTCAATAAGCATTATGATAACAGGACAGCCTGGTTCTCTTCAGATCCATTTGCCTCTGTGTTAAGGACAGATATATCTGTTTGATTTGGTTTCTGTCCAATTAGCCTCTTTCCAATCTTCAGATTGTTCCAAGCCAATTTCTGCACATACCATGGACTTTTCAAAAAAGTTTACAAGGAAATTTATATGAATTTTCATACACATGTCTTCTAATGGAATTTTTCTAATGGAAGTCTTTAAATGGAGCATATGCCCTTGTATAAGTAATTTTGCAGAAAGTGCCTGGCACTGCTCTTCACAGAGCTGACCCAGGCTAAATGCCTTATTTGGAAAGGTCTTTCCTCAGATCCAAGCCTTCGTGGAGAAATGCTTTCTGGAGCAACAGCAGCAGCACCTTCCCAAGATGGGATGACTGGCCTTTCCTAGTGTGCTGCAACCCAAAATGTACTCCTCACTTAATGGAAGGGCCAGTCTCGGCCATATTGCTTGGTATAACTTAGCAAGTGAATTCTGCCTATCATGTAGTTCCATTTGCATGTATATCAATGATGACTGCCCTTAGGATTGGAAGAAAATCTAAGTGTAATAGGCAGGAAGTACTTGGAATGAAGAAGGAGAAGATTTGCTATATAGCAACACAGAGTCAGTGTACACAGACTACCGACTGCCTCTTCAGTACAGAAACTCTGTCTCCAAATCACAAAAGCGCCCTCCCTCCATAACTGTCATCTTTCGGCCTGTGAGGGAGAGAATAGGCTGGCCCAGCTCCATCAGGGCTAGCCTGAAGAAGAAGAGCCCTCCCTCCGGTCCATCTGCCTTGGTCCAGGCATCAGAGGGAGAGAAGAATGCTGGACCTGATCCCCTCCCCCCCTCACCATTCCCTTTTCCTTTTGTGTTGTATGTTTTTAGATTGTAAGCCTGAGGGCAGAGAACCCTCTATTATCCCCTCTGTTGTAAGCCACCTGGATTCCCAGTGATTGGGCGGCATATAAATAAATAATAATAATAATAATTATTATTATTATTAAAATCAAATCAACCAACCAATCAATCAATCCAAGCCTTCTAACAAGAGAGAGAGGGACCTTTGCAACTCAGAACCTGAATTAGTAATCCATGGAGAAACCAGGCAGCAGCACCAGGGAGACAAGTATAATTTGGGAAGCAGGAAAAATGCAAGCTGTGTATGGACTTTATGACACAGGGGAAATTGGGTAAACAGTGATTATCATGTGAAAATCGTGCGATCGCGATTAACTTTAATCACATGGCGTTGTGATTAAAGTGCCATTACGCCGGGAATAACCAGGCAATAAACACAACAAATCATTTCCTTGTTATTTCCAGGATAATGACTCTTTAATTGCGATGTGTGTGAAAATCTTTATCGCAATCGCGCGATTTTCATGGGATAATCACTGTTTTAAAACCCGACTTCTCCCTGAATTTCCCTGTGTGATCAAGTGCTATGATAAACAGTGCCCAAATGACTTTCTGAGCTGTGTCTGGTCCTGGTGGACTTTTCGGTCACCCTTCTCCACCCACAGCACCATCTACTTTTAGACGTGCCACAACCATGTTTCATCTTTGGCTCCAGTGTTTACGTCCACCTTTCAGCAGGAGCCTCAGACTGGCTTCTGTCAGTGTCAATGCCAGCAGACAGAGCAATAGGCAAATGCTCATCCAACCCCTTCTCTCTGTGCTTGTCTCCAGTTCCTCTGTCTTGCAGCGCAAATAAATTGCTTCAGATTCCTGTAACTCAGGCAGAAAGCCAGGCCCCTTGCTGATCAAACCAGCCGGCCTGGATAGTGTTGCTATGGCAACTTGCACTTTCTTTCCTCATCCCTTTGTTTGGCTCTGGACCCAGACTTTGTGCACAGTCATAATGGAGGCAGGATTTTGGGATATTTCGGGCCGAGGTGACAGTAATTTCATGTGGTGCCGTAGCTTAACATTTGGCCCATCTCCTTCAGGGTGTAGAGCAGGAAATGTTGTTGACCAAGACGGCCCCATGCAGTGATAGAAGATAGCAGGAGAAGAAAGCTCTTCCGGCTTTAGCAGGGAAAAGAATAATAGTAATTCTTTCTCTGTCTATCTTCCAAATAACATGCGTGAGAAGGACACCTTTTGTCTCCTTATCGAACATTCCTTATCTCAGCTCTGCCTGGGGCATTCAGGGCGCTGTCCGGCCAGACAAATCATTCCATCATATCCAGATGGGTGTCTGTTTGGAGGATTTCTCTTCAGCATCCTTTCCCCTATCTTTTGCAAGTCACAGGGCCTTTAAGGAACAGTGAGACAGTCAAATTGTCCATAGCCCCCTTATAATTCTCCTGGATGCCAAGGGAAACTACTCTTTTAAAACACAAGTATTAAAGATACCCCTAAAAGCTGAACATGTAAAGATTATGTTTTGGACTACCTGGGCTTTGTAATACTGGCCTTCATTTTAGAGTTACAGGCATCAGAGCCTGAGGGGAAAGAATTTTATTACTTTCCTAGATTTGTTTTAGATCTAGAAAGGACAACATGCATGCACATTCTGTAATTTTGGGGTTATCAACATGTTTTATTTTGCAAGGCAATTATGTCAACAATAAGAGCTGTTCGACAGTGGGACACATTCCCTCGGAGTGTAGTGGAGTCTCCTTCTTTGGAGGTTTTAAAACAGAAGCTGGATGGCCATCTGTCAGGGGTGCTTTGATTGTGAGTACCTGCATGGCAGAATGGGGTTGGACTGGATGACCCTTATGGTCTCTTCCAACTCTATGATTCTGTAATTCTATGTGAATAATCTCATTCACATATTCCTGATATGTTGTTCATACTGTGTTTTTTTTTTTACCAGAACCATGTCTATGTGCATCTCTGCAAGTTCTGTTGCTCACATGTGTCAGCACTGTGAAAAAAGGATGGAGTTGATGTTGTGAATGTATTTGAAACACATTCAAGACATGCAGAGTTTTATCCCATTTTATCCCAGGTCTATCCACATCAGTTATTCACACAGATGACAATGCAAATCTTTCAGGAAAAGTTTTTTTTAAAGTCCAAAATAAATTATACCGGGTTTTGTGTGGTTTTTGGCAGCCCCCCACCCCCAACTTAAATTCATGTGAACAACACAGATTTGATCCACGTTCTACTGGCATTATTTACACCATCTGAATAACCTCAGTTTGTGTCTGGATAAGATGCAGAAACATTCTTCAGTGTTCTTACCTTCATATCTGGGCAAGACATAGGTGCATTTTGCATTCAAAAGAGACTGTTCTGCCCCATATTTCCTCTTTAAAAAATTAATAACATCTCTGGGAAGCTGTTTAGTGGTACAAATGAAAGATCTTATTTTTCCAGAATACCTTCCTTAGTCTGATGTATTTAAATGTTTGTCAATATTTAGTCCTTAATTGCTTTCTTTTCTGAATTTTGGAATAGGAAGTGCTGACAAGGTGACTATATATAAATTCCCTTTAAAGTTCCACATTTCTTTACCTCTGATTCTGAGCAGTTATCGAGTGATCATCATATCTCTTAGTGTTTACTTTATGGTATCCATAATATGATTTTATTTGTACCAACTGCTTGTAGAATTTCATGCAATGTATAAAATTAAGTGATAGGTTTCTTTCAAAAATGTTTAAAATATGTCTGTACTATTTGGGAAATGTACAACATCTGGTTCTGTATGTCCCGTAAACACTTTAGAAGTTTGTCTCAATAATGGATTCTTCAGAATGCATGTAAGCAGTTGGAGTCCCATCTGTCCCTTCTAAACTCCTCACAGCTTGACACAGGTAGTCCTTTCCTCTCCCTTTTTAAAATATCCTGAACAAAAAGTTTGAGCATCAATGTAGTGGTGTGGTCTGGGTATGGGAGACCAGAGTTGGAATCCCCACTTGGCCATGGAAACCCATTGGGTACCTTTGGGCAAGTCACATTATTTTGGCCTTAGAGGAAGGCAATGTCACATCTGCTCTAAATCTTGCTGAGGAAGCCTAGTGATAGGTTCACCTTACACCTGTTTAAGTCAGAAACAACTTGAAGGCACAACAATAACCACAACAATGGCAATTGAGGAAAGGGGGGCATTTGGGTGTGCCGGCAAGAGTAAGAAGCAGCTTGCTCATTTTCACCTTTCACAAACAGAATAATAGAATCATGGAGTTGTAAGAGACCACAATAGCCATCAATTTAAAAACCTCCAAAGAAGGAGACTCCACCACACTTGGAGGGAGTGTGTTCCACTGTTGAACAGCTCTCACTGTAAGAAAGTACAGTAGTTCCTAAAGTTGAGATGGAATCTCTTTTCCTGTAGTTTGAATCTATTACAGAAGCATTCCTGATTTCAGAATCTAAGTTTTTTCCTTTCCCTTTGATAATTTGCTGGCCCCCCTGGAGCTCAAAAAAGACTTTAAGTGTGAAGTAAGATGAGTAATGATTTCTAAAAAAGAAAAGAAAGGAGGGAGAGGGTTGGGAAAAGTGGAAGAAGGATATTCACAAACACCCAAAGGTGCTACATGATCCCTTTGCATACTGATATTCCAGACTGTCTCTGAATTCCATAGACTCTTATTAAGATGGAGGACTCATGAAATGAATGGGCTGTCTTCATGTAAAAACCACAGGATCTGTGGGAGCAGGAGAGATCCCACAGAATTTTCTACCATTTCCACTTCATCTTCTGGCTTATCCCCATATGGTTACATCAGTTTACATAATCTTATTCCACATTTATATTCCTTTGTTCAATTTACAATGTGCTCCACATATAAAGCAATGATAATGCCACCTTTATGAGTTAACAACATGTGTCAGTCAGATAACTCAGGAGTATTAGCCCCATAATTTTTACACACAATGCAGAAAGCAACTCCTTCTTCGCTTTGTGTTTATATTGTGATCATAGAACCAACACTGTCCTGGATGTTCATTTGCATTACAGATTCCTTTACTTCTTTGTCTCTTCTACGTGAACAATCATATATTAACATAAATAGCAGAAGAGTGGCTCTGAAGCAATTTAAACTGCATGGGTGAACATGCCCTAAAAGTAATCTATTGGTTTATTTATTGCACTTACACCAAGTTCTCCCTCCAAGGAACTTCCATCCAAGTAGCTTATGCAACTAGTTCACCAGGCTGCATGATGTGTCTTCAGCATTCAGTAATTCATGCTGTGAAACAGACAAATCTCAATCACATGCTTGATACAAGATGGATCAGGTTGGGCTAAGTCCCATGTATAGATGTAGTGGGACTAGAAGCTACAATGCGCTGCCCTCATTTATGCTAGAATGCAAACCTTAGGTCCCTGTATGCTGCTGGACTGCACCACTCATCATCTCCAGTAATGAGGTATGATGGGAGCTGTAGGTCCACAATATCTGTTGAACCTAAATTGGGAAAGGCTGTACTATAGGACTGAGTTGCATGCTCATTGACGTGCAGCTTGAGTCAGAATAAAAAACATTTCTTGTTTTAAAATACCTCCAGCATCTTTACTTCAAAAGATCTCAGGTAGCAAGTTAGAAAAAGACCTTTCTGTTGGACTTTGGAAAATGAGGACAGTCAGTTAGAGCAAAGTAGTCCTGGGTTGAATGGACCAGTTGTTTGACTAGATTTAAGGAAGCCACATTGTTAGACTCAAATCAGGGAGGTTACTGGCCTGAAAACTACAGGAGCTGAGCAGAGGATAGAGAGACTTGAAGATGTCTCATCCACAGGGTTGCCATGACTTGAGACTGACTTGGAGGTAGTTAGCAACAATGACAATAAGGGAACATCATATGCAAAGCTCAAGTATATGAGCAATAGGGATGGTACATGACTTGACCAGCACCTCTGGGTCCAGGGGAGTTCAGCCAAGTCTGCATTTCCATTAATATGAAGTGTAAAAATGAGTCTGAATAAACTGTAGGTCATGCTTGAACATATTTATGCAAACTAAGTTCCCTGTATCTTTGTATTTGTTGCCCAGATTGTGCAAGAACTGGTGGAGCCAAGCTAAAGCAGAACATATACCTTGAGAGACAGAGAGGTTGTGCTCCCCTGTATAAGAAGGCCTCTCGAGAACTATCAGTCGTAGAGGATGGCAAGAGAGTGGGACATCTGGGTGGGGCAGGGACATGTAAGCAGACTACATGTATAAAACAAGAACTAGAAGATGTTAAAAAACATCAGTCAATCTCCCAGGTTTTCAAAACAGACAAGACCTTTCTGCAGTCTGGCTTAAGCAATATTCTGACTGAGAAGCAGATGAACATAAACAAGATGAAAAATGTTTTCAATATAGAGACAGTGACTGTGGCAACTGATGATGAAGAAAAGCTGCCAGATACAAAATGTAACTCCAGTCTAATGCTTTCAAAAGATAGGTAATATCAACACCATTAGAACCATATCATTCAAAAGAAAGTTTAGAGAAAGCATAAACAAATAGATTTACGCTATTTGACTCACCTCTTCTTGTCTGCCTCCTGAGATCCAGGCATGTAGCTAGTGCAAGTTGTCTTTCTATGTATGTGCCTTCAATTTACCTGTCAATTTGTGGGGACCCCATGAATTTCACAGGGTTTTCTTAGGCAAGAAATACTCTGAAGTGGTTTTTCCAGTTCCTTCCTCTGAAATATAGCCTATTGCAACTGACATTTGTTGGTAGTCTCCTATCCAAGTGCTAATCAGAGTGTACTCTGCTTAGCTTCCAAGATCAATCGGGATCTGGTACCTTTAGGGTATTTATGCGTAATTTGTACTCATCAAAAACTGCAGACATTTTATTTTGTGGCACTGACATCATTGGGTGGGTGCAGGGAGAGCGGACTGCACCAGGTGACACCTCAGAGGACGAGGTGACACTTGGTTGGTCCTTCCTCCCGCTGCAGGGGTGTGTGTGGTGCTGCTGCCGGGGCCCACTACTTCAGTTCTACTGTGGCTCTCAAAGGAGCCAAGGTGGCAGAGAAATAGGTATGAATGCATGTCCCTCCCTCCTTTCTTGGTGCTCTGGGCCGAGTGAGCTAGGGTGCTGGCCAAGGCAGGAGGGGTGCATGCATGCTTGCTTGCACACTTGCCCTCCTTCCCCAGTACCTTGCCTGGCTTGGGTGAGCCAGTCAAGGCACTGGGGAGGAGGAACAAGTGTTCAAGCAAGCATGTACTCCTTCTGCCTTCCCCAGTGGCCCACTTGCCCAGCCACTCCCAGACAGCCCTGAATGGGCATTTGGGCAGCTGGCACCCCCCCCCAAAGGGCCAGGCAGCTGCACCAGGTGATACCAACAGTAGGGATGCCACTGTTCTGTGATGAGCCATTTAAAGCCACTTAGCTATTTTGCCTATTGAAGGTGAACTTTCATGAGAATTAGGGACATCATTCATCAGTTTACAATGGAAAATGCAAGTAATATGAAGCTTTAAAGTGAATTAATGCATTCTATAAAATCTTTGCAGTGGCACTGATCCATTTGGGATGGGGGGAGGTTAGAAAGAAAGTACAGTAAATGATGAACAGAGTGATTCCCTTACAATGACCTACCTCAAAGTTACAAATAGATCAGTCAGCTTTGTCAGATTCTTCTTCAGGCTGGATGTTACATTCAAGAGGAGTAGGAAAAGGGATGGTTGTTTGGGGGCATGGTGGAATTTCAGAAATGTAGAAAATTTTATTTCAGAATTAAATAGTTCTTTTTCATGATTCACAATACTGTATCTATGGGATAGGATTGTCGGATGTGTATGGGAGGGGTCCTGGGTACCATGTTTGTACAGACCTCCCCAAAATGATGCTTGAACTGCAGAAATTTGAGCCTTCGTGGATCAGACAGCTGAAGGCTATTGGGACTGCTTCAGAATATGTGGTTTCATTAAGTTAGGTGTAAATATGATCTATATAAGAATACCTTTTTCATTCCTTGTACCTTGCAGGGTACTGTTTTTAACTATTTCAATGTTTTGCTCTGCAGTCACAATTCCAAAAACTAAACAGCAATGTGCATCTTGCTAGCTATATCAGCTTTTCATAGAACTAATGCAGGTACAGCTGCAGTTTAGGACTGGAAACATAATCCACCCCCACCCCCAGCCCACTCCACCACAATTCTTTAAAGATATCTCAGGCCTAGTACAAACCGGCTCTTTGTGGTGCCCTGGGGCCAAAATTCGGGAGAGCAAAGTGACCGCACACTCCTGAACCCTAATACGTAATGGTGCTGCCATCATGGCGGTCACTCATCCACATGGAGGCTGCCATCATGACGCAAGCGTGGTGTAGTGTCTATACATTGTGGTGCTGCACTTGCCTCATTGATGCATGACAGTGCACCAACAGCATACTCATGGCGTATGCCGTGCGCACAAAAAAGAACCTGCTTTTAGCGGGTTCTTTTTGTTGTGAAAGGAGTTTGACTGCTGCGGTTTGACTGCTTCAGCGTCCCTCAGGAGCAAAAATGGGCGCTTCCAGCCCACCCTTTTGAGGAGGTCTGTGGAGCCCCTTTGTTTTCATATTTAGAAACATGATTGTAAAAGCAGAGGCCATCAGAGTAGCAGCAAACCTTTTAGAGTTAGCAGCAAACATTACAAGAAATGCACTTACTGTGTGAGGTATAGATTTTGCATAAAATATTTGAAAGATTGTGGCTGAATGAGAGGAAAAACTGCAAAAGCAATAAGTTCAATAAGGCAGATGATTTATAGCATAACTGTTACATCCTTGTTTATTCATAAGGGTTTTAAGCTGTGTTCTGTGTTCAAAAGGCACACAGTTCATAGCACTGTCACTGAGAGGCTGAAATTTAATGGGAATATATTGGGTACATGTAAGGAAAGGTGCTGATTCAATATGATATATTTTCAGTTTTGGTAACACTCAAAGGCAAACACTGCAGAGATTTTAACTCAGGATTTACTTGCATGCAGTTTGTCTCATTCTTCTTTCCAATTAGTAGAAAATTTGTGCTGAAAACATACAAATTACCACAGACAGCCAGATTATACTTTCAGCTGGATATTATAAGTGTCTTTATATTTTGCTCTGAGTTCAAGATTGCCAATAGTTGCAAAATAGCTGCTGTGTTACTCACTCCCCCATCCCCCCTGCAAAGGTGCTGGTACTTCAGTGATGGCAGGAATGATTTATAAATTTTTCTGCTCTATAAATGTAAGATCATTATCGTTATTAATGAAGTTAATTGCTGTACTGCAGCAAAACAGCCTCATCAGTTTCTCGACAAGCAGATAAAAAGCCTGACGACAAGCAGATAAAAATGTAACAAACACATCAAACAGATGAAAAATCCAGACACATAAACAACATCACATTTCCAACAAATGGCATACTTTGCATTTTGTGGCTGTAATTTCTTCTCTCCTCAACTCTGTTGGGATTTTTAGCATAAACGCAGAAACTTATGTAGAAGGTAGGCTGACTTTCTCTCTATTTTATGGATTTTATTGGTCCCCATTTGTTTTGCTCTTCTGTTTTATAATGTCACCAGATTCACTTCAGTTTAAATTAAGATGGTTTGTATTTTAGGCTGTCTGTGACCCAGCTTGCATGTCCTCATTTATCAAGGAAGTTTCATAACTGCCTCTGATAAATCCCATAATTGTGGCTGTTTATTTCCCTTGCATCAGAATTAGCAGCTGATGATAACACCAAGTGTTGCCATAAACATTTACTGAAACCCTCTGTGCTTTCCTTAGTCTTTTAATCCCTATCATTTTCTTTTGAGCAGTGGCCTGAGTGGCAGCCCAATTTTGTCATTATGGTTGGGTATAAACAACATGTGCAGGGGAGCAGATGAGCCTTGAGCAAGAAGGGCATCGGTCCTTGCTTGTTAAAGGTGGTTTATGATGTGATGTTGTAACTCATGAAGATAAATGGACTCTTTCTTCAAGCTCGAACCAGTATTAAATTCTATAGAAAAACAAGGAGAATATGGAGGTATGAATTTTTGACTCAGCTGGGATCTTTGTGCAGATCTGTATTTATTACATTCTGGATAAAAAGTGGCTCTAAACAAATTCAAACAACCAAATTAAAAAAACAAAACACCGAAGAACCCCCAAGCACACCATAAACATAGCAAATCTGTCCTAGCAGCAGAAGCAGCAATTAGGCACTGTCCCAGAGTATACTCCCATTAGATATTCTCTCTCTCTCCTTTCACCAGGAAAAGACCTAATCCACAGATGAACACAGCAGCTTCTCCTTAAAACCAGAAGATACTCAGACAGTAGGGCCTAATTATTATTAATGTTGCTGTACTAAAATGGAGCCAGTCTAGTTCAAGACCTAAGACGTAGAATGCCAAGTCCTATACTGCCTGAGACAAATGGTTTTGGTTGCTGATGATCATGCTGTACAGTCGTGATTTCCAGTTTCTGTTCAGTGAGTCTCCGCACACATAAGAGCCATGATATGCCAGGGCTTCAGAAAGCCACTGTTCAGGACTACAGTTTCTGGAATACCATGCTGGTTAGAGGATCCTAGGAGTTACAGTCCAAAAAGGTAATGTTTCTAAGTTTGGATGTACCCAGTGGGCTTCTCTTTGAGAAACTGTCCTTTCTGTATAGTTAGTGTAGCCAAGGGTCCATTTAGGGGAATTTTGTTATTATTGTTATTAGCTCAAATATTGCAAGAGGAGGGCCTGCTACGAAGGCCCTTACAGAATTGTCTCCCGTTGTGTATACGGAGTAGACCAGGGGATCCCAATAAATGGAGCTGAGACAGACTTCTAGAATTAATAACCAATTTATTTATAAGGGGAAAAACACATACAATTCACTAGCATACACACACACATACAAGGCTCACGAAAAGCATAGGTTAGCATGGAATCGGATTTTAGGCATCACTGGGGTGATACGTACCAGAATGTAGACTCCCTCCAGGAATCCAAATAGAATATGATGCTGATGGCATGAGGCTCAGCCATGGAATGACTGGCCACAAATCAGGAGCCAGGAGCCAGGTCAGGGTTCAGGGGAACAGAGCTTCCCCCTGAAATCCAGACTGGCCCAGTGAACAGGCAAACCTGATGCTATTTATAGGCAAAATCTTGCTGCTACCAAAGGTGCTTGATGGTGAGAACAAAGGTGTTTAATTACTTTCTTTTCACCTGAATGTCCCTGTCTGATTGTCTTAGTGGTCTTAAGCTGCTCGCACAACAAACTCAAAGAGGGGGCAAGAGCCTCAGGGAAGGCAAACATTTGCTCTTCCTGGTCCTATGATAATCCTCTTATGCGACTCCTTAGATATGATGATGTGGGTGCCCCTCATGGGTGTGTGTACATGTCCTCATGCCTTGCTGGCAATGGTGGACAGGCTATTAGAGTTCATCTAGGGGTCATTAAGGGCTATCATTTATACCAAAATTTATATGGAGCAGCATGGATAACAGTTAGTAAAAACAAAATCGTTATATTTAGGTGGAATCTCTTTTCTTTTAATTTGAATCCACTGATTCATCTTCTAATCTGGTTGGCCATCTGTCAGGGATGCTTTGACTGAGATTTCCTGCATGGCAGGGCGTTGGATTGGATGGCCCTTGCGGTCTCTTCCAACTCTATGATTCTATTATTCTAATCTGTGGAGCAGCAGAAAACAAGCTGTTTGATCTTCTACATGACATCTCTTCAGATATACAGAGATAACTATCATGCCACCTTTCTATCTTCTCTTCTCCAAGGTAACAGCTGAAATGGCAATGGATAAAAGACAGGACAGAGGTTTGAATTAGAATGTAGATCTACCAGTTACTTATACCTAAAGAGTCTTCTGCCATTGCCGAGTGAGGAATATAGGAAGCTTGTTTCTATGAGATCAGATTATTTGCTTATCTAGCCCAGATTTATGTATGTTGTAGATTCCTATGGCTTCAGGTAGTGCTCTTTCACATGACCTGCTACCTGAATCAGGGACCCTTTAAATGTAAAACCGGCACTTTGTCACTGGCTGATATTGTTAGAGCCAAGAGGACAAAGTTAGAAAAATGTGGGAGTATGATGAAATAGAAACACTTTAGATGACAGATGGGAAATGTATATGTAAACATAGCTTGAGATTTTCAAACTATGTGAATATAAGTGCATTACATATCAGACAGACTGCAGAAACTATGTAATCATACTGTGGTACATAGGTAAGTGGAGGTATAATGAGAAAATAGATAGACTTCCTTCAAATTTGGCAGAAAAAATTGCAATCACCCACTGCTAGAAAACAGTTTATATCCAGACCCTTAAGCAATCCAATCCTATTGAAACTTTATAACAATCATTTTGAATACTCAGAATTCAGTTTGTGACTGAGAATGTGCTGATTATTGCTGAAATTGTTCTGCAAAAGCCATGCAAATTGGAAAGTCTCCTAGCCGGCAGCAAATAGTTATAAAGTGTATTTTAGATAACATGGAGATGTAGGAACTGACTTAGAAACAAACTCATTTAAACAGGTTTGGAGTCTTTTGGAATCAGTCTGCAATGTTTTTCAGAGAGACCTCACAAGATTATGTATTATCAATTATACACTTTTAAAAGGAAGAAAGAAAAAAAAGGTCAGGAGGTATGTTCAGAAAGGTGTAAAATTGTGAGAACATGATGCCTGTCATTTTAAATTATTAATATATATATATATATATATTAAAAATAATTCATGTCTGAAAATGTTGGCTAGAATTCTCTTGGTAACTTAGATGTTCATAAGAGGGCTTACGTATGAGGGAATTAGAATTGGGCAGCTCTGTAACATTTGAATCCAGTAAAGGACTGCTGTTACATTACTACGTAGAGAAGCCAGCAGAGTTACTGACAACAATGGGATGAATGCACAATAGGACACTGATCAGGGAGTGCTGATGTGCACTGGAAGAGCCCAATATGCATTGGGACACTCATGCCAATGTTTCATTATGCATCTTCACAATTTACTAAAGGAGTTTCTTAGTGCCTCCACTATGTAGCTAAGTATAGCTGAATATATCTAGTAAATTCCTCACTTACTTGAAAGAGAATTTCATTGTCCAAAAGGTGGAAGTGGCAACAAGGGGGTCAGCTATTTTAGATCTGATCCTAACCAACAAGGATGACTTGGTTAATGGGGTGCAAGTGGTGGCATCATTAGGTGGAAGTGACCATGTTCTCCTGGAGTTTGTAATACAGTGGAAAGGAGAAGCCAGGCATAGTCAGACAAGCATCCTAGACTTTAGGAGAGCGGATTTCAATAAACTTAGAGAAATACTGGGGGTGATCCCATGGTCAGGAATATTAAAAGATAAGGGAGTACAAGATGGATGGGAGTTTCTCAAAAGGGAGATACTGAAGGCACAAATTCAAACAGTTCCAATGAGGAAGAAAAATGGGAGGTGTCTCAAGAAACCTGGATGGATGACTAAGGAACTTTCAACCGAGCTAAGTTTGAAACGGAACATGTATAAGAAATGAAAAAAATTGGGAAATCACCAAAGAGGAATTTAAAAAATAGCATATGTAGGGGTAAAGTCAGAAAAGCTAAAGCACAGAATGAACTCAGGCTTGCTAGAGAACAATAAAAAGGACTTTTTTGGATATGTCCACAGCAAAAGGAAGAAGAAGGAAATGGTAGGGCCACTGCATGGAGAAGATGGCAAAATGCTAACAGGGGACAGAGAAGAGGCAGAATTTACTCAATACCTTTTTTGCCTCAGTCTTCTCAGAAAAGGCAAAGGGAGCTCAACCTGAGCATAATGGAGCAGAGGACAGATTAGGAGAATTTCAGTACAGAATAAGTAAAGAGATAGTAGAGGAATACCTTGTTAATCTAAATGAATTTAAGTCTCCAGGACCAGATGAACTACATCCAAGGGTATGAAAAGAGCTGGTAAAAGTAATATCGGAGCCATTGGCAATAATATTTGTGAACTCCTGGAGAACAGGAGAAGTCCTAGCAGACTGGAGGAGGGCAAACGTCCCCATCTTCAAAAAGGGGAAAAAAGAGGACCCCAACAATTATCGTCCAGTTAGGCTGACATCCATACCAGGAAAGCTTCTAGAGCAGATCATTAAACAGAGAATCTGTGAACTTCTAGAAGGTAATGCCATAATCACAAAAAGTCAACACGTGTTTCAGAGAAACAAGTCATGCCAGACAAATCTAATCTCTTTTTTTGATAAAATTACTAGTTTGGTAGATGAAGGGAAAGCTGTAGATATAGCATGTCTTGATTTTAATAAAGTCTTTGACAAGGTTTCCCCTGACATTCTTGCAAACAAGCTTGTAAAATCTGGTCTAGACAAAGTAACTGTTACATGGATTTGTAATTGGTTGACCAGCCAAAGCCAAAGGGTGCTCAACAATGGCTCCTTTTCATCCTGGAGAGAAATGACCATTGGGGTTCCACAGGGCTCTGTCCTGGGCCCAGTACTGTTCAACATCTTTATCAATGACTTGGATGAAAGAATTGGGGGCATACTTATTAAATTTGCCTGTTTATTGAACCATTTCCTATATTGCTATGTACTGTATATGTATTATCCTACTTGAGAGTATGTATTTTCCCTGGAAGAAGATTAACCATCCATTATGAAGCCAAGCCCTCCCTCCAGTCCACCTGCCTTGGTCCAGGCCTCAGAGGTAGAGAGGAACTGCTGGACCTCATCCCCCTTCCCTCCACCACTCCCTTCTCCTTTTGTGTCATGTCTTTTTAGATAGAGAAATGTAAAGTAAGATTTCCTGTATGGCAGAATGGGGTTGGACTAGATGGTCCTTGTGGTCTCTTCCAACTCTATGATTCCACCTTTATGATTCTATGATTCTATATGTAATGTTGCATAACATACACTGTGGTTGCATCTAATTCTATACTGCAGAATTAATGCAGTTTGACACCACTTTAACTGTCATGGCTTCATACTATGGAATCCTGGAGTTTGTAGTTTGTTGTGGCACCAGAGCTCTCTGACAGAGAAGGATAAATAGCTCACAAAACTACAAATCTCAGAATTCCATAGCATTGAGCCATAGTGTCACACTGAATTAATTCTGCAGTGTAGATGCAGCCTATGACTGAAGATACCAGCCCATATCACTACAATATAGTATTTATTTAATATTTTTTTTACTAATTCTCCACCAGCCCAACCTCACCTAATCAGCTTCCTTTTTTTCGGTGCTTTTTATGGGAAGGAGCGCTTTATGTTTGCTTGGTCCTATTGAGAGCTAGATGATACAAAATAATTTTCTTTCTTTTACTAACGTTTATGGTTTCTTCTGCTTTTGTTCTTTGTTATGTTTATGCAAATTTCTCATAAACTGGCAAAAGCATAGAGGTTTCCTATTATTATTTAAGTTACTCAAAGTTTAGGCCATTGTAGCTCCATTTGTAACAAAAAGCAATAATTTAAAAGGTAAGTTTAATTTGTAATTATTTGCTGAAACACTGTACTTTTATTACTTACATCAGTCTTGATACTTTTATGCCAAGCCAAGTTGTACACAATGTGTTTTATGTTCCTAAAGTAACAAAGCAACTTTCACTCTGTAAAGTGAAAGTTGCCTTCCCTTCCCCCAGTTTTTTTTTTAAAAAAACACAATTTCCCCCCCAGAAAACATGGGAAATAAACCTTCCACCTACTCAGTCCTTCAGCATTTCTGGAATTTGTTTCAATTTTTACTTGGGCATAACTCTCGCTGAATTCAGTAAGACCTACAGTTGAGTAGTCACGCATAGAATTGTGCTGCTTGGCCACATGAAAACATACTTCTAAAGGTATAAGAACTGGTTTGGGAAATGTTTGGCCTTCTGTATATTGTTGGATGGCAACTTCAGTGGGATTCAGTACTACATGATGGCTATCAACTTGGATGGCTTTCAAGGGGGATTAGATATTTTTGATATATTTTGGGACTATTAGTATTTGCCAGTGGATAGCAATTCCAGGTATCAGAGGCAGCATGCTTTCTATGTCAGTTATGAAGGAATGCAAAGAGGAGGATGGATCTGCACCCCTGTCTTGCTTATGCGCTTTCTGTGCTCAATTGGCTGGCCACTGTTTGAACTCAATACTGGTTTAGACAGGCCTTCAGTCTGATCCAGCATGGTCTGTTTAGGTTCTCCCATTATTCTTTAACATTGGTTGTGCTAGATAGGGCTAATGAGACCTGCAGTCTGGAAGGTGGAACATTCCTCATCCCTGGTTTTGAACATGTCTTGTACCTGAGTGTCATCTTCTTGAAGATCTATAAAATCAGAGATGAACTTGTGGCAAGTGACAGAGAGATAACTAGAGAACAAACAGTGAAAACTGTATAGGGCACATACAAGTCTTTTGATCAATTCATCACCTGTTTAAGAGTACTGGTGACTAGGTGTCTCAAATCACCCAAGAAAGGGGAAGGGAGAGCATTCATTTTTTATTCTTCCTATTTTTAATTACTTTCTGGTTGAGGGAGTTTTGCACAGCAGTGCAAGGTGCTCATTAGAGAGGTGTGTGTGTGTGTGTGTGTGTGTGTGTGTGTGTGTGTGTGTGTGAGAGAGAGAGAGAGAGTGTGTGTGTGTGTGTGACTATGGAAACTATTTCCATAGTTTCTAATGTAAACAATGGTGTCTTACAGTTGAATCTGGTGCCAGCTTTAATGGAATTGTTTGATGGCATTTGTACAACATGTGCAGGTCACAGATTCATGAGAAGGCATCCCAGATATGTTATTTATTTTCCTTACACCTTCCAAAAGAAAGAAGGAATTCTTGTTCTGTAGATCATCAATCAAAACAAAAAGGAGCTCCTCCAGCCTTGGCTAGAGAAGCACCTGCCAGAGCCACTCTTAGCCTTAGGATGAGTGAGACAGGCATTTTGGGCAGGAGATGATTGAACCAACCCTGATCTCAGCAGCCCCTCCTTTTTGAGCAGCAGACGATTTATGTCCTACAACATGCCCTGTCTCCCCAGTCTATCCTGCTGCCTTCAGACCAACTTTGTGAAAGAATGGCATTCTCCCAACAGTGTAATCCTACAGTCTGTTTAATTGGCTCTGAACACAGAAAAAGTGACATCTTTGGTGCCTAGTGTCTGGGGGTGAAGAATCCATTCTGGGTATTAGCTTGAACTTTAAATGAGTTATCTGAGGTGCTGGAGATCAGGTTCAGCACCCTGAATAGATCCTTTCAATTTCCAATTAAAATTCAGAATGGATTCCTCCCACTCCCTCCAACATCACAGATGCCAGTGATGATGCCATTTTATCCACAACTGGCAGTAAAATGTATCACAGTGGTGACTCTTGTTTTTAATTAGATTAAAAGACTTAGGGTCCAATGACACATGATGCTAAATCTGTTTTTGCATCTGACTTGGTTCAGGTTTCTTAAAATGCAAACTGCATCAGGTATGTGTGGGGCTGATAATTAATGGGATTAGAGCAGGAAGCGGATGGAATTTTAATCCTTTGCTCTCCTGTTGTGGGCTTTAGGAAACTCTGTTCTCTGAAACTAGTATTTGCTGTGGTGACTGGGGGTGGGGTGGGGAGTAGAAATCCCACATTGGTGTCAATATGCATAGCGTCAGAAAATTGAGGAGAAATCCGTAAACCCTAGAAATCCTTTCCAGTCTCTAAGCTCCTTCCAGGGAGAACTCAAAAAAGTCCTGCTGTCTAAACTAACAGGGGATCATTTTTGTCTTTTACTCTTTCATACACCACTCACCACTCACAGAGAGATGCTTTCTAGTTTAAAACTGTCCTCAGATTGAAAAGCTGTCTTTCCTGCAGATGATCATAAAGGGTGTTTCACCCGATACACATAAGGATTGACCAATGGGCCAATGAAGACAGGAATTTGCCCAACAACATGTGCTGCCAACAATGAGATTAGCAATCACATTGTTTTTATTCAATCAGCCAGGATCCTGGCCCCAGCCAGGATTCCAGTAACCCCCACACCAGCCCAGCAATTAGCATTAGGAAAAGGACTCCTATCTGCATCAATGGGAGGCTCCTTCCTCATCCCACCCCCATTGTTATGGAGGAGGGGCTGCTGAGATCAGGGTTGGTGAGAGACGTCTTAAACCTTTCGGCACCTAGGGGTGCCAATGTCTATGCTCCCTTCCTGGGCCTGGGATTTAATTAAAAGACAACTGTGGAGTGATTGATAATCACATTGTTAGCATCACTTGCAGTTAGGGCCTAAAGCTCCAATCTGAAAAGAGCAGGTGGAAATGAGTTTACTCTTGCCCCAGAATCCATCTGGTTTACAATAAATGACCTCTGACATGATGCACCCATTCACAACTATTACCAAGATATTTTCAGTAGATTGGAGTAGTGGGGGAGGACAGGGTTGAGGTTGGGTCTTAGTTCACATAACGTTGAGAACAGAGCTGTTGCAGCTTCACTGATCTCTGCTGTCATAGAAGCTGAAGAAGCCACTGCATAGGTGATAATTCATTATAGTGTAACATATATATGATTTTGAGAGGAAACCATCTTGCACTAGAGTCTGCCCAAATTGTTTCATTTATGTTCATATATTGAAGACTTTTCTAATCAATGACAGCACAATCCTATGTTAGTTAGTCCCACTGATTACAGTAGTGTTCTCTGCTAGGTGAGTGTGCACAGGGTCACAGCCTCAGTTGTGCAAACAATACCACCAGATCTACTGATTGCCAGTATACCACCCACCGATGTTACCATCAGCAGTAGCTCTAAATATGGAGAAAGTTCATTGTACACAAATAAAATTAAAATTAAATTTTAATTATTTAATTAAAAACTCCTTGAACATAGAGCAACACCTGATTTATAATATATATGTATATATATGAAATATAAATAATCAGTTGAGGCAAGTTTCAAGCACACAAAGTTATGAAGTCAACCTGGGTGAACAATAACAGAGGTGGATCTGGAGTATACCTAAGCTATGCACTTCCTCATTCAAAGGGAGTGCAAACCATTCTGAGCAGATCACATTCCAAAAAGCTCCATCTTGCTGTGTTTCAGCTTCAGTTTGTTGGCTCTCATCCAGATGAGTACAGGGGTCAGGCATTGATCCAGTGTATGCTGACAGTCCCACAATTATCCTGTCTTCTCTGGGGAAATAATGCAGGTCCCCAGGTGCTCCTCCTAGCTTCTGCTCCTCACACAAAAACTATTCTCTTCCTGCTAGCACTCGGGAATTCTGGGTTTGCTTCTTTAAAAAAACATGACATTATAGATGGGGTTGGCTGCTTTTGGAACAGATGGATCTTGAACTAGATAAGTTAGCCCCTACCATCTAAAGCAGGGGTCGGCAACCTCCGGCCCACGGAGGCCTGCCGCCTGGCCCTGGCTGCTGTTGCCGCCGCCGCAGCCGCCCGTCACAGCTTTTCGCCGCTCTGGGCGCCGCCATTTTGGGCGGCAAAATGGCGGTGCCCAGAGCGGCGAAAAGCCGTGATGGGCGGCCGCGGCAACCGCCTCAGCGGCCCGCTACAGGGGCCGCGGCGGTCGCGGGGGGCCTCCAGGAGGGCTCCGAGGGCAGCAGGGGGCCTCTGGGAGGCCCGCTGTCATCTCTGGGGCCCTCCAGGAGGGCTCCGATGACGGCAGGGGGCCTCTGGGAGGCCCGGTGCCATTGCTGGGGCCCTCCAGGGGGCCCTCCAGCGCTGGCGGCCCCCACCAGCTTTTTTGCCGGTCTCTGACGGGGCCTGGGGCCCTGTCAGAGGCCAGCAAAGATGGTGAGGCCTGGCCCCTAGAGGGTGGAAGCTCCGCCCCTGGCATGTGGCCCCGCCCCTGGTGGGTGGAAGCTCCACCCCTAGCATGCGGCCCCACCCCGGAGGGTGGAAGCTCCACCCCCGGCACGCGGCCCCGCCCTGGAGGGTGGAAGCTCCACCCCCGGTATGTGGCCCCGCCCCGGAGGGTTGAAGCTCCACCCCCGGCTTCGGCCCCCCAGTCGCCTGAGGGACAGCAACCCGGCCCCCGGCTCAAAAAGGTTGCCTACCCCTAATCTAAAGCTTCAAGTCTGAACCCTTATCCATGCCAGCACCTCTTTGACATGTTGCTGTTCCCTCCTGTTGATCTCACTAAAAAATAATTAAAAACACAGAAATGATCAATAGGAAAATGATGAAACATTTACCCAACCTACCTCCACACCTCAATCCTGCTTTGTCCATCTGTGATCCAGCAGGGCTCTCCTGGACCTCTACATCCACACAAGTCATCCGGGGTGTGTGTGTGTGTGTCAAATCCACACTGTTTCATGTGGGATTTTTTTTTACCACTAAGAATGAAGCCAGAGTTATAGAAAAAGCAGGCAACTCTATTTGAACAAATTTGCAATCACTTCCTAACTGTCCCTGTCTCTCTAGCTTTAGGGTTGCCAAAGTGAAAACTGGAGAGGGCTCCTCCTAGTCCTGTACCTTTAACACTTGTGCAGAAGGAGGAATTTTGGCAGGTGTTGCTTCTTACCTTGCTGCATGTTGAACAACATCTGTTGAAATTCCCTCCTCTACACATTTATTAAAGGGGCAGGAGCCCTGTCCAGTTTTCACTCTGGCAACCCCATTGGTGTGCTGAGTCATTTCTTGATAGCTGTCCCCTCAAACCAGGGGTGACAGAGTGCAACCTATGGGCCACATGCAACCTTTGTGATTCTCCTGTGGTTTCTCAAGTTCCAAGAAACTATCCAAAGCAGTGATGACAACACTTGCCACCAAGCACATGGTGTCGCCTGTGTGTATGTGTGTGTGGGGGGGGGGGGGGGCTGGTGAGGGCGACAGTGCTTGCCCTTTGTGGCTTTGTCACCAGCCTGGTTATCTCTCTGGGGAGGGAGCCAGGCCAGCAACAAAGCCAACAGTGTTGTGTTTGTCCCTCCACCACCATATCAGCTCCCTGTCAGGGGCGAGCCTGGCACCAATGACCATAAGAGGCACACTCGCCTCTCCACAGTCCTCACTGCCACATCAGCTTCCCCCCCCCCACCAAGGGAGGGAGTCAGGACTGCTGTGAAGCCATGAGGGGTTCATCCCCCCATCCACCGCAGCTGGAGGGGGAACTCACTAGGGTGTCACCCCTCTTGTGGTGTGTCACCTGGTGTGATCTGCACCTGTCCATTGACGCTACTGCTCCAAAGCCCACAGACTTAAAAAAAAGTTAAATGTTTTAGGGGATTTCCCCCCTCTAAAACCTACTAAAATATTACTTAATTTTCCCTGACCCTTTAAAACTTCCCACGCCTCCCGACAACAGAAAGGAAATCTAAAAAAACAGTAAAAAACTGACCCAAATCTCAGCCAGAAGTGATGTTGTATCACATCAGATGTGAAATGCACTAGTGTGGCTCACCAGGGTGGGGGGAAAAATGCCTCATCTTCTGTGAAGTCACCCATCCCTGCCTTAAACCGTGACTTCCCTCTGTCTCATAAGTTTTTCTTCCTACCTGCAGTCTTCACCTTTGTACTTAGTTCCCCATTCACTGATGTACACCACCACACCGACCTTCAAGGCCAAGGTCCTATTTTCCACTTCTGATTATGATCCCTTATGATGATAGACAACCTCAGGTTCTGTGCTGCTTAAATGGGTCTAAGCTTCCTCACGACCCATTTATGTGGTGAATGCCCAAAGGTATTGCTGTACTTCCATCTCCACTCTACAAACTATGCCATGGAAATGAACTTCTGTAATTCCTTGTCAGTTTGAAAACAGTCTCAGTGACAGAAGCATGCCCTCCAACATTTCACAGATGAAAACTGGGACACATGTGGCCAAGCAATATCAGAGTGTGGTCAACATGGCAAAAGTTACTAATAAGGAAGAACACACAAGCTAGAAGAGGCTGAAGCAGTTTGCCTAGTGAGAGGGGCAAGATCCTGCCTGTTCCCCTCCCTCTGTGTGCAAACTATTCTTGCAGTTTGAATTCAGTTTTTACTAGGTGAAGTAAGCTGAGGATGAAGAGGGAAACTAAAAGGACAAGAAAGAAACTGAAACATTTTGAAATGATCTGAAAAAGTGGAATGACAGAGGATTAATTGGTACCGTCTCTAACAAATCAGAATAGTTTGTGGATATGTAAAAGGCCTCTATTTCTGTTCCTTTCCACAGAATAATCTGTGTTAGAAAAACCAAAACAGCAGCAGCAGCAACAACAAAAACCAACCCAAATCATGTACATATGCCATTGGAAGGGCATCTCAGCTTCCTTCCTGGTACATGTGTCAAAGCACTGTTATGTCAAAAAAGTGGGGAGACAATGTGGGAAGCAATCCTCAGCTGCCATAGGAAGAGTGCTTCCCACCCCAAAACAGGGAGCAGAAGACATAACCAGTCTGTCCTAATTGCTAAAGAATTACTGTGAGGAAACTGAAAAAGTGGGGGCAAAGGCTGTGCTTGCTCCAGAAATGAAGTTCACAGCTCAATTGTCAACACGAAAGGCAGAAATCACCCCAGGGAGAGAGACGGAGCAAGGATGCACATGTCCTTAGCCTTCTGCTCACATCGGTGGTGGTAGTGGTGATAGTGGTGGGGCGAGGGGGAAGCAGTTTCATTTGCTGGCCTGATTGGACTGATGAGATTTCCATATTCTTCATTAAGAGCCTGCCATCCAGCTCAGCTGCCCTGCCATTTCCCATTACTCACAGCTGATCCATTATGCAAAAGGAGAAGAAAGCGGGGAGGGGGGATTGAAGAGAAGGACCCCAGCTAGAGACTGTAACGATCTTGTCAGCATCCATGCTCCAGGGAGGGTTGAATGTAAGGTGATCTAATATTTAGGGAGGGATAGATTGAGATGGGGAGGGGAAGAGATATCTTTGTGAGCCACCTGCTCCATGTCTGTGCCATGACACATTTCTTTCTTCCCTTGAGCATTACCCAGAAGAATCACTCTTGTGACATGGGCATGAATACTGCCTATATTCCACCATCTTTGAGGTGAAAAGTACTAACTGCCTGACTCAAGAGTCTAGGAATGTAACAACATTCATTAAAATGGCTGCGCTTCCCTATAATGGCATTATACCACCCTGAATACACCCAGTCTTGTCTGATTTTGGAAGCTGGGGTTCATATCTGATTTGTTTGGATGGAAGATCATTAGAGAGTATCAGCTAGAAAAGAGTCCTATCTAAAATCCTGGAGAAGTGTGGCTGGTGCTCAGAGATGACCATACTGTGTTAGATGGACCAATGGTCTGATTCAGTATAAGACAGTCTCCTATGTGGAACATTTCATTTTTTAAAATGCTCTTCTGGAGTAGATCGCATTTACGTTGTTGACCTCTAGCAATTTGACTGATATTTCCAAATAATTCTGTAGGAAACCAAAACACTCTAACATTTTGCATTAAAAAAAAAACAGGATTCCAAGACCACCGTGTGCCTTGAAGTCATTTCTGACTTATTTCCCTAAGGTGAACCTATTATTGGGTTCTCTTGACAAAATTTGTTCAGAGAGGGTTTGCCTTTGCTTTCCTCTGAGGCTGAAAGTGTTTGATCACCCAAGGTCACCCAGTGGGTTTCCATGCCTGAGCAGGGATTTGAACTCTGTTCTCTTTGTATGTTCTCATATTTAAACATATGAGGAGAAGTAGAAAGGAGGTGGGCATGTTCAACTTGGTGAAGAGATGATTGATGGGTGACATGATTGCACTCTTTAAATACCTCAAAGTCTGCTACAAAGAGAAGAAGCTCTCTACTTGTACTTTCAGGACCGCTTGTTCTCTGCTGCCTCTGAGGGTAGAACTAGGTCTAATGGTTTGAAGTTACAGGAGGGTAGATT
Source organism: Sceloporus undulatus (assembly GCF_019175285.1). NCBI lineage: Eukaryota > Metazoa > Chordata > Lepidosauria > Squamata > Phrynosomatidae > Sceloporus > Sceloporus undulatus. Next base: position 71,814,186 of record NC_056523.1, on the reverse strand, counting down.
TCAGTTGAACATTAGAAGGAACGTCTTGACAGTGAGAGTGGTTCAGCAATGGAATTAATTGCCTGGAGAGGTGTTGGGGTCTCCTTCTCTGGATGTCTTCAAAAAGAGGCTGGACAGCTACCTGATGGGGATAACAACAACAACAACAACAACAACAACAACAACAACAATAATAATAATAATATCCCCATTAGGTAGCTGTCCAGCCTCTTTTTGAAGATAATAATAATAATAATAATAATAATAATAATAATAATAATAATTTATATGCCGCTCAATCACTGGGAATCCGGGCAGCTTACAACAGAGGGGATAATAGACTCAGGCTTACAATCTAAAAAGACACGACACAAAAGGAGAAGGGAATGGTGAGGGGGGAGGGGATCAGGTCCAGCATTCTTCTCTCCCTCTGAGGTCTGGACCAAGGCAGATGGCCTGGAGGGAGGGCTCTTCTTCTTCAGGCTAGCCCTGATGGAGCTGGACCTGCCTGGTCAACTCCCTCATAGGCCAGAAGATGACAGTTATGGAGGGAGGAGGATGCTTTAGCTGGAGCAGGGAGTTGGACTAGGTAGCCCATGAGACCTCTTCCAACTCCATTGGGATTATCACACGGAGGCTTACCATGGCAAAAGGCAAGAAGCACCGAGATGTGATAACCAGTTGTGCTACTGAAGTGTCACTGTAGTAACCCCTCTCTTCCCCATCAGCAAAGCGTTCATGGAGCAGCCATTTCTTCATAATGGAAGTTCCCATTATTGAAGAAATGGCTGCTCTGTGAACACTTTGTTGATGGGAGAGGAGAAGTGACGCTTCAGTGATGCTTCAGTTAATCTTCAGAATCACAACCAGCTATCACACCTCACCACTTCTGGAGCATTTTGCCAGCGATTTAACCATGGTAAGCCTCAGATGTGATAATCCCCTTAAGAGTCTATGGTCTTTATCACACATGAGACCGGAACTCTAAACCAAAGCACTTCTGTACCAGAGTTACTTTGAATCCAAGGCAATTCACGTGATGAACTATCATATGTGAAGAACGAAATTGTGGTAATTACAGGGTCAAAGTAGAGTGCATGCACATTGTATTACCACACTGGTACATACCATGCGGATTCAACAATTCGAATTGGCACCCTTGCGCAGGCTCAGTGGGGGTCTGAATGCATCGTGAACCTTTGCACTTCCTGGTTCCAGTTTTACGTGAATGACAGCCTCACATGAATGACAGCTTCACGTTTCCTCTTCCCTACTATGTTATTCCCCTTGAAACATCTGAATATGCCATCCTTGCCAGCCCCCCAAACCCTGCCAGCATCATCCAAACGTGCCCTCCTTGACAGTCCTCCATTCCTCCCTGAAACATCCAGCACTCTTTCTATGGGCTTTGGATTCAGATTTCCCTCCATGCTCCTGGGTCCTCTCTGCCAGATTTCCCTCCATGTCTCCTTGCTTCCTAAGAATGTGTCCTGGGTCCTCCGTATCAGATTTCCCTCCATGCTCCTGGGTCCTCTCTGTCAGATTTCCCTCCATGCTCCCTTGCTTCCTACGAATGTGCCCGGGAGGGATGAAAGGCGAGTACCTAGGACACCCTCCTTCTCCTCCTCCTCCTCCTGGTTCCTGTTTCACTTGAAGCCTTATGTGAATGACAGCTTCACGTTTCTCCTTCCCTTCAATTTTATTTTATTTTTTACTCGATTTACTCGTGTCCTGGGTCCTCTCTGTCAGATTTTCCTCCATGCCGCCTTGCTTCCTAAGAATGTGTTCTGGGTCCTCTGTGTCAGATTTCCCTCCATGCCTCCCACCTGTTTCCTGCTAATGTATCCTGATTCTCCCTGTCAGGTTTCCCTACATCCCCCCACCTGCTTCCTGCAAACTGTCCTAGCTCAGTGCTATGGAATTTTGGGTACTGTAGTGTCGTGAGACATTGAGCGTTTTCTGCCAGAGAACTCTGGTATCTCAGCAAACTAATAACTTATAATAATAATTATTATTATTTTAAAAATAAATTATTATTATTATTATTATTATTATTTTAAAAACTTTTTTGTTTTTTATTATAATTATTATAACTATTCTCCATGTTCCCTAAAGTACCACCTCCCTGAATCCAATCCACTCTCCTTCCCTTTGTAACAGTTGCCTTCTCTTAGGTTGCATCTGCACTGGGGAAATAATCCGGTTTGACTCCACTTTAACTGTCCTGGCTCAGTGCTATGGAATTCTGGGAGTTGGAGTTTGTTGTGGGGTCACTGGCTCAAGGCTATGGAATTCTGGGAGTTGGAGTTTGTTGCTCCCCCTAACCTCCAATGGCCCCCTCCGTTGCTCTCATCTCTCACCCCAGCCTCATGTTTCGTTCCCTTCATCACTGCCAGCTACATCCAAACATCTGTTCTTGAAGGAGCATTGGAAGCAAATGGGGCAAAATTGCAGTGCAGCATCATGGGAAATGTGGGACCTTGGAAGTTTGGGGGGGGGCGTACCAGGATGGAAGCAAAGTTGCATTCCACACCAGACCAATTTGGATTGAAATCGAAGTGAGCTTGGTAACAATTTTTGTGAATTCGCTTGTTACCAAATTCACAAAAATGAGAAGTCACTTCGGATTCACTGTGGATGCGCCTCAAATTGACTCCCCCCATAGAAAGCAATCACGTGTGGTAATACATCACATTATCATGTGAATTCGCATTGTTGGACCCGCAGTGGCTTCAGATCAGAGCTGCAAAAACCTCCATGTGATAAACACCTATGGTTCTCCAGAGTAGTCTTCAGCTGGCCATGATCATACAATTCTTGAAACTGCCAGAAACAGAATTTGACAGAGAACTCATACAGAAATAAGGGCTAAACCTGGAAAGCTCAGGACAGTGTTTTCAGATGAGGAGTCTGAAGCATCAACTCAAAAACCCAGGGCTCTTTACTTTCCTAAATGGTTGCACTGGAAAAGGTGAAGAAGGGTACCATTTTGAGGCCTCTTGGTGCTACCTCCTCCTTTGCTCATCAATTGATCATCAGGACTTTAGCAGTTAGTTTGGGATGGTGGGAGGACTTAACCCCTCAATTGGCCTTTTAATCTTTACTGGACCATCACTCCCAAAGACAATATCAGTGTCAGTAGCAAATCTGCTTCAAGTTTTAGTCTGCTCTGGGTTCTAGTTTAAAGGAGTTATCTAGGGGGTTGAACCCAACTCTTCTGAGAACTTCAGCACCTTGGATAGCTCCCTTAAACATTGGACTAAAACCCAGAGCAAGTTTACCATCAACCACCACTGGATAATTTAATGTAGCTGTGATTGGGCACAAATGTGTCCACCAAAAGTTTTTTAAAACTGCTCATGGAAGGGGAATTCTCAGGCACAGAAGAGTGGTTGACCATTGAAGGAAAAACAAAGAAAGAAAAGAAAGACGGAAGAATATTGGGAGTATGAAGGGTAAAGGGAGTGACTAGAATCCTAAAGAGAAGCTTTTCACAGTTTAAAGGTTTTGTTATAAGGACACCCATATGTATACAGGAGGGGGGCATCACTTGTATTTGACCCTATTATCCTACTAGCAACTCAGTGTGATGATGGGATCCATGGGGGCCTTTGCTCACACAGTAGTGGGAGGAGGTGATGTAGAAAAAATGCTGCCCCCACCTACTAGAATCTCTCTTCCTTGAGAGCAGGGAAAGATACAGTCAGAAACTTAACTGACAAAAGAATTAGGAATTATTTAAAGGGAGGGATAGGGAAAAAGGAATAAAAAGTAAGCATTCAAATAGAGGAAGAATATGGAGTGTGCCTCTAAACAATAATCTGGAAGGATTAAATTCCAGTAATGATACAATGTAGAGATACAGGTTTATTATTTAAAGGCTGCCCCTAGCTGTTCAATCCCTAGATTTGGAGGTAACTACAATCAGCCCTCCAGATTTGCGTGTTTGATTTTTGAGGATTAGATTATGCATAGATTATTTCTGCCACTTTTGCTGCTACCCTCTGCAATTTTTTTATAGGGACTGCAAGCATCACAAGGCTAAATATGTGTGGCAAGGCTTGTAAATCCCTATTAAAATGGTGTAGGGCAGCAGTGGTGGTTCTTTAGACAGCTATCCTGGGGTTTTTTAGACACCTCCCATCCCTCCTCCCCTTCATTGGAACTATTTGAAGTTGTGTCTTCAGTGTCTCACTTTTAAGAAACTCCCATTGCTCATGAACCCCCTTCTTATTAGCATTCCTGATCATGGAATTGCCACCAGTTTTTCCCTAAGTTTACTGAAGTCAGCTTTCTGAAAGTATAGAATGTGTGTGTGACTACACTTGGCATCCCCTTTCCACTCCAGGAGGACATGGACACTCCACCTAAGGAGCCTGCTGCTTCCACCCTATTAATCAGGTCATCACTGTTGGCTAGGATCAGATCTAAAACAGTTGATCCCTTGCTGCCTCTTCCACCTTCTGGACAATGAATTTGTCTGTGAGTGAGAAATTTTTTGACCTTATATTCTTGGCATAGTTTAACTTCCAATAAATATCAGAATGTTGAAATCCCCTATTAAGACCATAACTCTCCTTTTTCATCACAGGCATGAAAGCTCTCTGGCTGAGAATACCCCTCCCTAACGTGCAAAGCCCAGGACTCTATGAGGTGGAATAATATCAGTTAAAGTGGAATCATAGTGTTTTAAGTTTGTGGTGTGAAAGAGCCCGTGATCTTTTACCAGCCTTCTCACAACCTCCTCTTCTTTCTTTTCTTCTGTCAGAGTCTCCTCTGACCTTTCTTTTACCATCTCCCTCCCTTTTTCTCCACACATCCAGCTTAGAAACCCTTCCCCTCCTCTTCCAGAACCAAGACTTCTCTCATAGTTCATCAGGACCAGGAAAAGTTGCACTGCAGGCATTCCACCAGAAAACTGCATTGCACAAGATTACATAAGTATGCTAGGTAATTCCCTTACAAATTTAAGAAACTGTTTTAGATAGGATTGGCCAGTTTTAAAAAAGAAAATGGAAGTTTGCAAAACTGGTTGCATGGAGTCCTGTCCAACTGCAGTTCAGTCAAGAATACCCTCTTATCCCTATTTGTGCACTATATTTGGAAATGCCAGAGACCGAGTAAAGCCTTTGGTAGCTGTTCCACATTTATGATGGTGGAAGGTTGCTCTCCTGTGTTTCAACTGGTTCCCAGTGGCATCTGCTTTCCTAGCATTCATCCATCATTTCCTGAAGCCTTCTGCAGATATCAGCCACCAGCTGTGCTGGAAAACTCACTAGTTCAGCATATATGTGTGGCATTTCAGAAACTCACACATCCTCTGTGACTGGGATGAAAGGAAAGGCAAAAATCACCCCAGTACAACTCTGTGCAATTATAGTTGCTGCTCTCTCTGCCCTTCACTAGCAACCTGCATCTCCCAGTGGCCCCTGATTTACTGTGTAACAAAAAGCTGGGTATTACCACTGACAGGTGGTTCCTTGGTACCAGCTGGTACTCTGCTCAAGAGAGCTTTGCTCCTCCTTAGCATGATATCACTGCAGAAAGCCCAGGAATGCAGCTTGGGCCCTTTCACTGCAGCTAAATCTCATTATTTGGGTCTAGCAAAAGAATGAAGAAAAGAAAGGCTTGCCTTTGATCAGCGAAGAATGATGGTGGATAATAGCGGTATGATCAGTTGCTGAGCTCTCCTGCTGCTCTGAAGTAATTAATCAGCTGAGTGCTATTTAATGGTGGGCACTCTGTAAATCCATCCCACAGCGCCTGCCTTATGGCTCTTCCTTGCATACCTCTGCGAGGGAAAGAGATCATCAAAATGCTAAGGCAATGGAGGGAAGCCAGGTGTCGGGGCTATTTAGGACAAATCTCAACAGGTCATTTTCTGGGCTTCTGTTTTGGCAGTGCAGCATTGAAAGAGGATGACCAGAACCCCCACTTGCTTCTAAAGCAAGGGTATGCCACATAAAATAATTACGCATACACTTCTGGATATTCTGATATTTATCATACTTATCTTTTGCACTTCCTTGGGTCCAGATTTTAGCCTTGGTCTTCCCTCAGACCCAGCTCAGAGAATGGCTTTTGAATCGAGGCCTCTAGTTACTGTTTCACAGCTCAGCACAGTGTACTGCTGTTGTAAACTGGACTAAAATTTTGGATTCTGGATTTGTTATTTGGTCTGTGAAGTCGAAGGCTTTCATGTCCGGCATCCATAGTTTTTTGTGGGTTTTTTGGGCTATGTGGCCATGTTCTAGAAGATTTTCTTCCTGATGTTTCGCCAGCATCTGTGGCTGGCATCTTCAGATGCCAGCCACAGATGCTGGTGAAACGCCAGGAAAAAAATCATCTAGAACATGGCCACATAGCCCAAAAAACCCACAAAAAACTGTTATTTGGTCCTTGGCAAGGTAATATAAGAGGCTGTTGAACTCCAGTGTTCTGGAAAAGCTATTTATCAGCAAAGGCTTTTCCCCAGTTGAAGCATTGATAAAGATAATTGTTTTAGCTGAATTTGTGGACATGGACCTTTTTTCTTACAAAGCTCTGGAAGACATAGACAGGTGCCTACAAGCAGGGTTTCCCATATTTCAGGGCCTGTTCCCTTCTCACCAGTCTTCCGGGCCAAATAGAAGAGCCTCAAAGTGCGAGTAATGCCTTAAAAAGTGTGCACATATATTTTTCTCATTTATTAATGTGTGTGTGTGTATGGTTTTTTAAAAAATCTGAATGGCATACTCTGTGCAACTGCAGTTGAGCCTTAATGTATTACACTTTATAGTACCATCCCTTTGAACATTACCAGGCACCACCCCATTGTGACATCTCAAGGGGTCATCCTTAGTCTCAGATTTGGTCCAGAAATCTCAGAGCCTAAGATAGTCCTGACATGGGGTATATCCACGCTGCAAAAATAAAGCAGTTTGACACCACTTCATGACTGTATCCTACAGGATCCTGGGATCTGTAGTTTGGATGAGCTTGCTAACAGACCGGGCTGAATACCTCACCAAACTACAAATCCCAAGATTCCACAGAATGGAGTCATTACAGTTAAATTGGTGTCAAACTGCTTTATTTTTGAAGTGTGGATACATCCATGGAAACCCTACAGTAGATTGCTTGTTGGTAAATACAACCCTGCTGATCCTCAGAGAAAGCTTACATTGAATGTCTAGGCAATTTGTCAGCTAGGTCTTGTTCTTATTTGGCAGTGTAGGCAGTGGTGATAGTGGCCAGAAAAAAAATGACAGTTAAAATGGCTGTACCATAATGGAGGGGTTGGCAGCAAAAGCTATTTTTGTTAGTAAAGAAAATTGTCCTGCCAGATCCCAATCTGCTTGGAGGCCAGCAAGGCTGCTTTGTGGGGGAATAGAGGGAGAGGCTTTCTTCATTTTCACCCTGCTGCTGCTACACATTACTGGGAAAAATGTATTATGTCAGGAGGTTATATTAACATTCTGCACAGCATTTCACAAATAAAATCAGAGACACATGTGGCCAAGTAACATCAGAACATAGTTGGGATGGCAAAAATAATTAATAACGAGCCAGGAGAGTCTGTAGCAGGTTGCCTTTGCCTGAGCCTATTGGGAAGAGCAAGAAACTGCCTCTCCCTTCACTGAATTAATTGATTACTTTTGCATTTTGAAATCTGACTGCAGCTATGGAAGTAAATTGCAGATAAAGAGGAAAAGTGGAAGGGAGAGAGAAATTGAGGCATTTTAAAAGCAGCTGAAAAACTGGGATGACAGAGGATTAATTGGGACTGTGGCTGGCAAATCAGGATAGTTGGAGAGTAAGCATCAACATAGGGCATTAAAGGGCATTAAAGGGGTTCTGGCCATTGATGAAACCAGGTACAAATCTTGTATGGCTGGGAAGGATGATGGGAATTATAATACAACACATCAGGAGTTCCACAAAATTCCATTCCCCTGGAGTTGACTGAGAACTGCTTGCTTCCATCATCTTACATCATTATGTACTTTAAGATCACCTTCTGGACCCAATGAACAGGCCCCTCAGTCAGAACACTCACTTTAGTGGTCTCCGGAGAAGTACAAACTTGAGCAGTCCTTGAATATGACAGTTCCCTGCAACTACTTTATTCTGGAAATACCTTCTTTATTAACTCAATTAATAAAGTTAACATAAAGCATCCAGAGGATGGTGGTGGTGGTATATTGCATTCCTATAATTTCTTGGAAAACTTCCTGTGCTTTCCAGATCCTAATTTGCTTCAGACTGTTCAGTGTGGATTAGCAAGGCACTACTGAACACTTTCTCATTGCATATTCAGACTTTTAAATACCTGCTTGTTGAATAGACTTGAATTTGCTCCTTTCACACAATATTTTCTCTCTCTCCATTCCCCAAGATCAACAAACAGCAATAAAATGAGCTGAACTATCAATAAGAGGCTTTGAAATTGTGCTTAGAAGCCTTCTTTTAACTAACTGGAAAACTGTCATGTAGAAGATGGAGTGAACATGTTTGCTTCTGGTGCTCCAGAGGACAGGGTCTGACCCAAAGGATCCATTCAAATTCCAAGAAAGGAGACTCTGTTTAAACATCGTAAGAACTTCCTGATGGTTAGAGCTGTTTGATAGTGAAATAGACTACCTCAGAAGGTGGTGGAGTCTACTTCATTGAAAGTTTTTAGACTGCAATTTCTCAGGAATGTTTTAGCACTCCAAATCTGTACTGGCAGGGCACTAGAATCTCTTCCAATCGTATGACTCTAGGACTAGGTCTTACTTAGGAGTAGACACTATGAATGTTACTTGGACAAAGAACATTAACTTACAGTAAAATGATATGCAACATGCTTATATTAATTTATCTTCTGTCTACCTTAACTGTGCTAAAGGGCTTCATAGAATCATAGAGTTGGAAGGGACCCCAAGGGCCATCCAGTCCAACCCCCTGCCATGCAGGAACTCTCAATAAAAACACCCCTGACAGATGGCCATCCAGACTCTGCTTAAAGACCTGCAAAGTAGGAAACTCCACCACACTCCAAGGGAGTGTGTTCCACTGTCGAACAGCCCTTACTGTCAGGGGGTTCCTTCTAACGTTTATGTGGAATCTCTTTTTCTGTAGCTTACATCCATTGTTCTGAGTCCTGTTCTCTGGAGCAGCAGAAAACAAGCTTGCTCAATTCTCAATATGACATCCCATCAAATACTTATCAGGGCTATTATATCACCTCTTAACCATCTCTTCTCTTGGCTAAACATACCCAGCTCCCTAAATCTCTCCTCATAGGGCATGGTTTTCAGACCCTTCACTATTTTAGTCACCCTCCAGCTCCAGTTTCTCAACATCCTCTTTGAATTGTGGTGCCCAGAACCGGACACAGTATTCCGGGTGGGGCCTGACCAAAGCAGAATACAGTGGCACTATTACTTCCCTTGATCTACACACTATACTTTTATTGATGCAGCCTAAAATAGCTTTGGGCTTTTAGGTTGCCGCATCACACTCTTGACTCATGTTCAAGCTCTGGTCTACTAGGACTCCTAGATCCCTTTCACATGTAGTCTCCTTAAGCCAGGTGTCCCCTCTTCTATATCTATGCATTTCATTTTTGCGCCTAAGTGCAGTAGCTTACATTTTTCTGTGTTGAAATTTATTTTGTTAGCTTTGGCCCAGCTTTCTAATCCATTAAGGTTATTTTGAATTCACTGTTGATCTCTGGAACTAAGTGTGTTACACTTGATTAGTTTCAACAGTTTTCACATCCTCTATGTGACACACAGGACCAGTCCACATAATCACTTTCCATGGTGTTTTCCATCAAGCTGACTTTTCTGGTGATATTTATCATGACAATTGGCCTTGTTAGTTTGTGTCAAAACTGCACTTCATGCCACAATCTGAGCAGCCTTGAGTTCATCCACAGTATAGAAATAATGTCATTAGACACCACTTTAAGTGCTGCAGTTTCATCCTATGGAATCCTGTGATTTTGTATTTTTAGAAGATCTTTAGCCTTCTCTGCCAAAGAGTGCTGGTGCCCCACAAAACTACATATCCCAGGATCCTGTAGGATGGAGACACAACTGTTAAGGTGCTGTCAAATGCATTATTTCTATAATGTAGATGCACCCTTTGAAATGGGCCTGGATCCAGGCAGTGGTACAGCAAGCTGCAATTTCAATATGGGTTAGAGAATTGGCAGAATTGGTCCCCATGACAAAATCCTCCCAAATATTGTGGTAATTTGCTCTGTAACCATGTCTGCATGAGGAATTCTCTTGTTGATTAACTCACATTTACCTTGAATAGCTGTAAAAAGTGCATAATGTTAATATCATGGAAGTGAGGAAACATGAGGTAAGGCCATCTGTTCAGAGATGGACGAGCTTCTGAATTCAGCAACTACACTGAAAAGAAGGCTGTATCAGCCAGCTTGCAGAGCAGTATTGTTTCCCACTGGAATCCTGTAGTAAAACTAGGGTTACAGAGAAAGAACTGGATTGGCATTCAAGGTGAGGAAAGGGTGAAGAGAAACAGAGCAATTCAGGGACAAAGACACAGAAATCTGAGAACTCTTTATTTTTCTTTTGTTTGTACAGAGAAGGCCCTCTGTAAAGACTTTGAAGGAGAAAGGAAGGTCAAAGGAGCTGTTTCTCCAAGAAAACCATGTGTAGAATCAGACCATACTAAAGGTCTGCATGACCCTTTATGACCTTTGAAGACTTTCAATCAATATACTTGAAGTGCCTGTGTCTTTCTTTCTAATACCATAGTTGTGCTCTATTTATGAATTTTTGTCTTCTGGGAATTCTCTTTCATTCCATTCTATCTCTCTTCAACCCATGTTGGGCTGGCATCATGGACTGGTATCTTCCAAGGCTCAGTACCCTATAGGGGCACACTACTGACCCCTCAGAGCCTCACAGATCTCATTGCTTTCATTGTCTGTACACCTGTCATCTCCAAGCATCTGAGAGGTGAAAGAACAAGGAGAGGAAGCAGTATCTTTGACTTCCTGGATTCCTATGATTATGATGAACTTGTCCTATCGGGCAGAAAGCAAACAGGATGAAGAGACAGTGGCGAAGAAAAGGTGGGCCCTCTCAACATGAGAGTAATAGGCCAGCATGTCAAGACACCCCATCCTTAAAATGCTACAGGAGTTAGCTTTTGTACACTAAGAATAATTAGTATTGCTAGTTTTTGAACTGGCATTGGTTGTTTGCTAGTTGCTAGTTTTTGAACTGGCATTGGTAGTTCTCCCCTTAAGTTCACCTTGATGGTTGGCAGGAGCATCACTGAAAGCATCACTAAGGAGCATCACATGCTTGGTGCAGGGGATTCGACCTGCACCAGGTGACACCGTAAGGACACCAGAGGCAGAAATAACATGAGAAGACTAGGGATGGGTTCCTGCACCACACAAAAGAAGAGCAGTCCAACATGTTTCAGCAAAGTTTTTATTCAAAACTAACACTATGTACATATGAAATGGGGGGAAAAATAGGTCAGGAAAGCCTTGCAGAAGTAAACAAAAATATTTTGAACCTCCTAGAGACCACTTGAAAGTTTCTTCCAAAATATATCCAAGGGTGATTTCTTTTATCAGTCTTCATTTTTCTTATGGTTTCCATTTTGGTGGCCATACTTATAAATCTCTCCTATTTTAAATATGTGGGGCAGGGGGGAGCTGGTGAGATAATATTTTCTGCTATCTTCTTTTCTCCCTGTTTCATTGGTCACACACACTCAGTAAGGGATTCTGAAGGTAGCTGCTTTTTAGCTTACTTGTTGTAGGCAGGCCCATGCAAATACATCAGGATTGGCTATGGCAGAATCCCATTCTACCCCACCCAGTTCAAAATTTATTTCATGGTTCACTGTAGACACATGCTGCAAACTGATACCAATAGACTGTCTTTCTCCAGCCCTCCTTTACCATCCTCCGAGTACCAATACTGCTACAGAAACTTCCAGCTAAACAAATGAGGGAAAGGGTGGGTGGGCAGTTGTAAAAGACTTTGTAAAAAGAAGCTTCTTTGTGATAGGCTTTGCTAACTGAGACATGTCAGCACTAAGAAATTCCTGTTCCTAATTACCATCAAGAAAGAGGCAAACAAACAGTAATAAAAACAATAACAATAGTATTAACAGCAGCAGCAACTTAACATGGGAACAGGCAGTGTGTCTCTGTGTTCATCACAGTTTGTTAAGAGTTCAGATACCTTGTTGTTTAAAATTAAAAAGAACAGGCTGAAAAAAAGACCTCAAAAATAAACTCTTCCTGATCATTAAGAAGTAATCTACTTTTCCCCAACACACACACATCCTCACACATATCCATCCACATCCACCACTGCCCCCAGGAAGCTTTGCAGTGATCACAAACAAGAGAGAGTATTGATTCCAACTGAGCTATGAACTAGCTTTACCCGGAGGAGAGAAGGAGGTGGTCTTCTGAGGTCAGAAACAGTGATAGTTGATAGGGCAAGTATAGATGATTCCAGCCAGGATGCACAACTATCTTTTAATGATGATGGAAGGGTTACTGCAGTCAAGGATGCTGTCAGAGGTATATTGATTGCAGTGGAGCTATGAGAATGACCAAATGGAGGAGGAGGCAGAAGCAAAAGAATATTGCAGGGGGTGAACCTATCACATCCCAGAACAAAATTGTTACAATGGTAGAAGAATGGCTAAACTTTTACAGACTGATTTCTAGGATGCAGGAAAGAAGCAAACAATAAACCCCAGTTGTATCTCATTTGATGCCAGAAGGCACAGCTGAGAGATGAGTGCCAGCAACAATTTTTTTAGCACTTACTTCCAACACTTATGAAATGAAAATTGGAACACTTGTGTTTATGGAACATCCCTGTTCTCATCCCAAGAGTCACTGCTGAGATGCCCCAGTTCACACATTGCTGAAAAATCTTTTCTATTTGCTGTGTGTTTAACTGTGTGTCAGTGAGTATGCAGCTGTATGGTTATGTGCATGCTTTGGCATGTATGTAAACTAAAGCCAAGATGTATCCATCTCCCACTCAGATATTTAACTAGAGACCTAACAGAAACTTGAAGAGCTGTACACTATAAATGTGTACACTGACATTTTTTGTAAAGCAGCAGACATCACCAACATCTTTCCAAAGTAAAAAATAGATACAGAATGCAAACAGTGTTTTATGAGGTATTGGTACACATGCCCTGTTCTCTCATAGACAGGGACAGTTTGGAAGACTATGTTCATAAAATGGAGTGAGGAGTGGAAAAGGAAGATAACTGCATGAAAACAGTACTTTTCTTGTTTAAAAAGAGGCGCTGGTATGTTTGTAGCCTTTTGTAGCCTTTTGTAGTCACAGACATCACACTCTCTGCAGTGAAAGCTGTTATCCAAACGTTTTGTTGCATGAGGGCTGGTTGGGAAGGAGCTATAACTCTCCTCACAGGTATTCCCAGGGCCATCCCCTAGTGTCTCCAAGGAAGATTGAGAAACCCTGGAAAGATGCTTTTAGTAATTATAAATCATCCTTCCTCAACCTGGTGCCCTCCAGATAGAATCACAGAATCATAGAGTCTGAAGAGACCTCAAGGGCCATCCAGTCCAACCCCCTGTCATGCAGGAACTCATAATCAAAGCACCCCTGACAGATGGCCATCCAGCCTCTGCTTAAAGACCTCCAAAGAAGGAGACTCCACCACCCTTCAAGAGAGTGTGTTTCACTATCAAACAGCTCTTACTGTCATGAAGTTATTCCTAATGTTGATCTGGAATAGCTTTTTCTGTAGTTTGAATCGATTGCTTCATGTTCTATTTGCTGGAGCTGCAGAAAACAAGCTTGCTCCATCCTCAATATGACATTCCTTCAAATATTTAAACAGGGCTATCACATCACCTCTTAATTCTTCTCTTCTCCAGACGAAACATACCCAGCTCCTTAAGTCACTCCTTATAGGGCATGGTTTCCAGACCCTTCCCCACTTTAGCTGCCCTTCTTTGGACATGCTCCAGTTTGTCAACATCCTTTTTGAACTGTGGTGCACAGAATTGGACAAATTCCAGGTGAGGCCTGACCAAAGCAGAATAGAATGGCACTATTACTTCCCTTGATCTAGAGACACTATACTTCTATTGGTGCAGCCTAGAATTGCATTAGTCTTTTTAGTGGCTACATTACACTGTTTACTCATATTCAACTTGTGGTCTACTAGGAATCCTAGCTGTGTTGGTAAGCTACAGTTCCCATCACCCCAGATGCCCTCCAGTTGTTGTTGGACTCCAGTCTGATCAGCTCTATCCAGCTTAGACAATGGCAAGGAATGCTGGGACTCCTGGGAGCTAAATACTGACAACCTCTGGAAGATGACCAGTTACTCACCCCTGGAGTAGAAAATGGGTTCATCTAGAAGCGTATAGAAGTATAGAAATACCAAGTGGCAGATGGAGTTCCATCTCCATCTTAGTTAGCTCTGGGATAATACAAACAGATAGGCTAGTAGAGATACATTTCATTTTGTAAAATACTGTGTTAATTTAAACTGAACAGGAAAGTAGGAATGAAAAGTCCTGGGTAATGCCAAGAGTTCCCAGGAAATATTTTGGGATGAAGAAAATGTCATGTTGATCTCCAAATTAAATGGGGGATGAATAAGAAAAAAACCTGAGATTTTTAGAGATTATTTTCCTCATCTGGAGGGGCTCACTATTGAGTTAGATGGCCAACAGCCTGACAGAGGATATAGTTGCTTCCTGTTATTCCTACGCCACGGTCACTCAATCTGCATGTGCTCAGAGGAACTCTTCCTTTGTTATAATTTTTTCAGAAGGTGTAATGCTAGTTCAGATCAAGCCATACCTGGGAGGTACATAGAATAAAAAGGATGAGTCTAAGCAAAAGATTACAGAGAAGGATGGACAGGGGGGAAAGATCAACCCAGTACCTCTTCTTCTTGATCCTCCCCAGCAAGGCTTGCTCCCAAATATGAGGACATCTGCCATATATCAGAGGTGATTCCACTGGAACATCACAAGCCTTGTGGAGCCCTAATTAAAAAGCTCACATAAGCCTGGACTTGTATGTTGTTTTCAATCAGGTATTGAGCAATGACTTTGTGGGATTTCTCTTCTCCCCCCCCCCTTTTTTTTTTCAGGACCCTTGAATTCTTATAGCTGTAAAACACAGCAATGACAGGCAAAGAGCAGGGAGATGCTCTCTGAGATGCCAGTTGCCTGACCTCGGATGTCACTGGAAGGCAATTATCTTGCTGCTGAGAAATGGTGGTCTGCAGGTATAACAATCCAATGAGCCCAGCTACCTCTCTCAATCTACAGCTCTCTCCATCCTTCCTCCCCTACTCCATCCATTTTAGAGGATTGTCACTGCCATACCTGTGAAAGGAGCAGAAACTTTTTGCTGGCCTGGATGCAGAGACTAGTTGTCCCTTTGGGATGCCATTGTGTATGCTGCGTTGGAGTCCAGATTATGCATGAAGCTTCTCTGCCAGACTCCTGCTGCCTCATCTTGCTCTGATTCATTGCAGGGGTAATGGGGAGAGTGCCGCAGAATGCTGATGAATAAGTGGCATCCTTGCCCGCCTCATCTGCAGCTCGCATCACTATTTCAGGAGATAATTTCTGATTTTCTCCATTTAAAGAAAGAGTTTAGGAGAGGGGGTTAGTAATACCAAGCACTGCCCCTTTCTAACCAATCTACAGTCTTAGATGCTCATGCAGCTTTAGGACCAGTCCCCAGAGGGCCATTAAAACTGAAAGAGGGCAAGTTATAGAAATTACAAGGACAAAGCCCACATTTATTTCAGTTTTTTAAAATTCTTTTTTCTTTTTTTGTAGCTAGGCCAGCCAAACTCAGGTTAGGAAAGAGAAAGAGTCAGAACACAGTACAGTACTCAACAACTCCTTCCTCCATGCATTTGGGGTAAAGGGGCCTTAGTCTGTGTGGCAAAAGAATCATATTTTGCAAGCCAGTGTGGTGTAGTGGTTTGAGTGTTGGACTATGGAGAAGAGGGTTCAAATCCAGACTGGGCCATGTAAATCTACTGGGTAACCTTGGGCAAATCATGCTTTCTCATCCTCAGAGGATGACAGTGGCAAACCCCCTCTGAAGAAACTTGCCAAGAAAATGCTATGATAGGGTTGTGTTAGGGTCACCATAAGTTGAAAATGACTTGAAGGCACACAACAACAAGAAGACCCAAATTTGGGATCACAGACACTGCTTTGCCCCACAAAGTGCAAACAAATAGGTGTGTAACAAACTTTTAAACTGTGAATTTTAAATGATGAATTTTATATGTGGATTGCTTTAATATGTGTACATCTTATTTGTCCTTTTAAACTGATGTGTATTTTAACTGATGTTGTTTGTTTGTTAATTGCTGTTGTCCCCTGCATCAATCCATGGGGAGAAGTGGGTAACAACAACAACAACAACAACAATATGGTAATAGAGTAGTAGCAAAACACTTTGCAGTGCTAGAAAAATATTCCTTAGATCCTGCCTAAGGCAAACAGGTGGGAGGGGGCCTCCCATGTAGCCATCTGCAAATCCCAAACATGATTCTTCCTAGCTGGCACCACTGTATCTTTTCCATACTTTTAGGGTGATGCACAGTGTCTGTGTACTTTAAACAAAAGATTTAAAAGAAAAAGAATCCAGATGCCGAAGGTGTAATTTGAGTAAGAAAACTGACATGGAAGTAGACCCTTGGGCATTTTCTCCTCAGTCTTTTTCTACTGAAAGCACATCCACCCCCTGCAGGCTGCTCTTATTCCCATTGGGTTATATATGGGCCATCCTTGTAAAGGGAAAAATAAATGGTTCTAAAAGTAAATCAAGCCTGAAAGAACCCTAGAAGCCAAAATCACTAATCTGGTTTTTGTACTTTGGACACATCATGAGATGACTTGACCGATTGTAAAGACAATAATGCTGGGGAAAGTGAAAGGCTAGGAAGAGAGGAAAGACTGAATTACAGGTAGAGTGATTCAATGAAAGAAGCCAGTGCCCTGAACTTGCAAGGTCTGAACAGGGAGGTTTGTGACAGTATGTCTTGGAGACCTCTCATTCATAGGGTCTCGACATATTGAAAATGGCATGATGGTATTTTTTTAAAAAAAATTGCAGAGGGTAAAATCAGCATGGAGGGCATTTCAACCAGGAACTAAGGTGCATTAGAGACCGCCCAGAAGGGGTGGTCTCACGCCGCCACCGGTTTCAGCGTCCGGGAACCGCAGCAGCCAAACGGTGCAGTTTCCGGACGCTGCAAAGAAGGAGCGCGATTTTCGCGCTCCTTCCTGCGGCCTGGAAGAGATGCTGCAAGTGCCAAAGCGCGCACTCGCGGCGTCACTTCTGCTGCACAACGTGCAGACGCAGAGTGTCTGCTACATCAAAATGGTGGCGCCCATCTGTATGTGGCGCTGCCATTTTGACATAGTCATTACACGCAAGGGCAAGGCGCATCAGGAAGCGCTGCCCCTCACATGTAATGACGGCGCCTCATGGGCCCGTCTGTAACGCGCCAAAGTTTCAAGGGGATAAGCTGTGAAGCCTCTCTTCCCCAGTACCTGTATTTTATTTGCAGCCTCAGTGGCTGATCTGTGTGTTTTTGTCTGGTTGTTGTTGTTTTTTTAAAAAAGCAGAAAAGTTCATGGAATGGAGGGACAGGCATAGCTGGTCCTCTAAATGTTGCTGAACTGCAAATTCTAAAATTCCTCCACATTGGCTACACCAACTGGTCCTGATGGACATTGCAGTCCAACAATGCCTGGAGGGCCACGTGTTCTTCACACTTGATCTAGCCATAACCCAAACCATGCATATTGACCAAAATGGTGCATCATTTCAGCACAGTGTAAATATCTGCCAACAGAAGCACTGTACAACCCCTTTATTGAGGAACAATGTAGAACATTGCACAATGCATATTTGCATGTTCCTCAGTGAACTTTGATGAAAATCCACATATGCAATGGTTCCAAATGCAGAACTCTGCTGCCACTACCATCAGCCAGATATGATCATAGGGCATGTCCACAACATTCGCTCTGCGTGCATAGTGCAATTTACATCACTAAAAATATGCTGACCCCACTGTTAAAACTGATTTCAGCAGAAACTTGGCAGTTAGCTGTCTCCTGTTTGATGGAAGATACAAAGAAGATTCTAAGGAGCTTTTAAGAATCCTCATGTAACCATTCATAACTGTCTATGAAATATCAGTGGACCACCTCTGACTGGAAGCAAGCAGATAGAAGGCTTGACTCTGCAGTCACAGCAGTATAGAACTAGGATAACTTTGTTGAAGTCATAGAGTTCCTTAAGTTTTTTCTGGTAAAGAGAAGAATCAACTTGAGAATTTACACTTTAAACATGATGTTCTTATACGAGGATATGTTTGCTACTTGTGATTATTTACTATTTAGGAGCCAAGTGTCTGTCTCTTTCTAAACTCCAAGCATTGTAATTTTAATCCATTGTCAATGGAAGCTATTGGATTCCATGTCACTGAGGTCCAAAACATACTGCAGAAATAATCCAGTTCAAGACAGCCTTAACTGTGCTGGCTCAGTGCTAGGGAATTCTGGGAACTGTAGTTTGATGTGCCACCAGAGCTCTCTGACAGAGAAGGCTAAATGTCTCATAAATCTACATTTCCCAGAATTCTCTAGCATTGAGCCATGACAGTTCAAGCCATCTCAAACTTATTTCTGCAGTATGTTTTGGACCCGAGACAGCAAATTCAGTTCAAATTTTTATCTAAGATTCAAAAGAGCTCTCCAAGATGCTGGACTGATTTGGGTGGAGAAGAAATGGGGTTCAGCACATTGAATATCTGAAGTTCATACTAAAACTCAGAGTAGATTCACCATCCCATTGACATGGAAGCCACCATGTGCCATTGTGTCCCTCTTCTAGCCCGGCTGGTTGTCAACTCTAATGAATTCATGGCCCCCTTAATGAGAAAGAAGCTGGCCTTCAACACTATTCCCAGTGGATTTGGATTTCAGAATGAAAAGAAAGTCCCAGCTTGAAACCTCTCACCTGTTAGCCCTGTATTCAACCAGTACCTTTTA
Organism: Sceloporus undulatus; assembly: GCF_019175285.1. Taxonomy (NCBI): domain Eukaryota; kingdom Metazoa; phylum Chordata; class Lepidosauria; order Squamata; family Phrynosomatidae; genus Sceloporus; species Sceloporus undulatus. Next base: position 71,795,132 of record NC_056523.1, on the reverse strand, counting down.
AACAACCAACAAGGATTTATGTCATGTAGGATGTGAAAAATATTTTTCTTTAAATGATATTACCAATTTGTGGGCCTTACTGCTCTGTCATGAGGTGATAGCAACAAAGTCCCCAGGACTGGAGGACAGGGCTGAACAAATTCACAGAGTATAGAACTATTGGCACCTATTAGCTGAAATTTCCTATGATGTAAGATGGGCCCATTGGAGCAAGAATGTGTGAACTGCTTTCACAGAATTGTATCATTTCTGAGATATTGTGAAATGTCAGCTTGTCCTAGTTCATCTCTTTCACATACACTTGCTATCATCCAGCACCTTAAATATCCCCCTGTCCTTCTGAAGGACCACAATGCCTGGTTACTACCAGAACATCTCCATTGTAGCCTAGTGTGTGCGTGTACATGTTTAATTCCTAGCTTGTAGCTTTCTAGGCTTTATCTCTCCCTCTTTCTCCTTTGCCTGAGCCTTCCCAATTATTGCACTAAATGCAGAGACTCCTCGGTGTCATTTGGCTGGTGACATTTGGCTGTTTCCTGACAGATAATGGAAGACATCTGATGTGACATTTTGAGTTCTGCTTCGATGGCCATCCCAGACGCAAGATCATATCTCTGTAGTGAAGCAAGCTGAGCAGATTCCAGCAGTCCAGACTGGCAGGACATGTCCTCATAGGGTTCAGTGTGAAAGTTAAGTTGGGGTCATTGACAATGTGCCGGCACTGACACAAATTTTGCTCCTGTTCTTCTGTCTCCTAAGTGTTCATTGTGGGCCCGTATGGCTGGACACAGAGATCAAGTTCAGTCCCAGCTGAGCACTTGCACTGAGCCAACATGATGTATTAGCGCAGACCACCAGCTGGTCATTTTCTAGGGACATCTAAATTGAGAAACCTGCTGTAGCTGACATCTGGTCTTCCCCTGAGCAAGCGAAAGTGGAGGAGGAGGCAGCAGATCCAGGAAAGCAAGTGAAAATAAATATATCTAACTACAAGAGAATGCCTTGATTCCATGTTACATCAATATTTGCTGGTCTTGTTTCCTTAAAGTTGTTGAAAGATTTTACCATTCTCTTTTTCCTTCCTCAGATAGATAGGATTTTCTGCATGCAAATATCCCATTTGCTTCTAACTGAAATCAAAGGGTAATAAATAAATCGCTCTCCTTTGCCTCCTTCCTTGCCTGTGGGCCAAAGGTGGTATTGCTGAGTTCTGAGGGTTGAATAGAATTACCAGCTTTATTTGGTTATTGTTCAAATCATAGAATCTTAGAGTTGAAAGAGATCTCAAGGGCCATCCAGTTCAACCCCATGCCATGCGGGATTACACAACTAAAGCACTCCTGAAAGATACTCATCCAACCTCTGCTTAAAGAGCTTCAAAGATGGAGAGTCCCTTACAATGAAGAAGTTCTTCCTAATGTTTAGGTAGAATCTAAACATTAGATTCTAATTTGCATTACAATGGTTTGTAATTTTCTTGTAAATTGAAGCCTTTGGTTCATCTTCTAGTCTCTGAAGCAGTAGAAAACAAGCTCACTCCATCTTTTATATGGCATCCCTTCAGATATTTAAAGATAGCTATCACAACACCTCTCCTCCTCTCTTCTTCAAGCTAAACATACCCAGATCCCTTTTAGTAATTCCTTATAAGGCTTGGTTTCCATACCTTTGATCATTTGTTTGCCCTCCTCTGGACATTTCCAGAGATATCTATCTTTATTCTGTTTTTCTGGCTTGAACAACAACCTAATGTAGAGAATTTTAATTGCTGAAGCATTGCCTCATATGACATTGGAAAAGTATCATCTGTGAAAATTCCCTCTGCCAGACATCTGTTAGCAGAAGATCTGTACATGTTTGGCAGCTGTAGACTGAGTAGAACTTCGAGCCCTAGTAATTCTGACTGTGCTGTGCATTCATTTCAGAGTGAAAGTGGATGTGGATAGGAAACATATGTGGTACAGATCGGTTGTGGGAAAGCAAGAAAAGAGTTCTCATTCAGATTGTGATGGCTGGTAGCTCCCATGTCACTGGTGCATTGAATCCATTCTGGGTTTAAAACTTTAAAAGCCTTATCCAAGGGATAAGGGATTCAGCCAAGAGCTGATTCACTACCCCACTAAAATATAAATCACAACTGCCACTGCATCCAGACAACCATAGACTCCCTCATCCATTCTTTGTCTTTCCTAGTGTTTTCACAATGTTGCTGTTGTTATATGCCTTCAAGTCATTTCTGACTTATGGCAACCCTAAGATGAACCTATTCTGGGATTTTCTTGGCAAGTTTCTTCAGAGAGAGTTTGTCATTGCCATCCTCTGAGGCTGAGAGAGTGTGACTTGCCAAGGTTACCCAGTGCATTTTCATGGCCAAGCAGGGATTTGACACAATAGTAGGGTTATATATTTTTCTGATTAGATTCCATCTGGTCATGGAAGCTAAGAAGGGTCAGCTATGGTTAGTAGATGGATGGGAGACTGTCAACAAATACCAGGTACTGTAGGCTATATTTCAGAGGAAGTGATGGGCGACTTCAACTATCCTGATATTTGCTGGAAGTCAAAGTCAGCCAAATCCTCAAGGTCTAGCAAATTCCTCACTTGCCTTGGAGACAATTTCATTGTCCAAAAGGTGGAAGAGGCAACAAGGAGTTCAACTATTCTAGATCTTATCCTAACCAACAAGGGTGACTTGGTTAATGGGGTGCAATTGATGGGAAACTTAGGTGGGAGTGACCATGTTCTCCTGGAGTTTGTTATACAATGGAAAGGAGAAGCCAGGCAGAGTCAGACACGCATCCTAGACTTTAGGAAAGCTGATTTTAGTAAACTTAAAGAAATACTGGGTGTGATCCCATGGTCAACAATACTAAAAGAGAAGGGAGTTCAAGATGGATGGGAGTTTCTTAAAAGGGAGACTCTGAAGGCACAATTTCAAACAGTTCCAACGAGGAAGAAAAATGGGAGATGTCTCAAGAAACCAGGATGGATGACTGAAGAACTTTCAACTGAGCTAAGATTAAAAAGGGACATGTATAAGAAATGGAAAAATGGGGAAATCACCAAAGAGGAATTCAAACAAATAGCGAGCCTGTGTAGGGGTAAAGTCAGAAAAGCCAAAGCACAGAATAAACTCAGGCTTGCTAGAGAGGTTAAGAACAAGAAAAAAGGCTTTTTTTTTGGATATGTCAGCAGCAAAAGGAAGAAGAAGGAAATGGTAGGGCCTCTGTGGGGAGAAGATGGCAAAATGCTAACAGAGGACAGAGAAAAGGCAGAATTACTCAACACCTTCTTTGCCTCAGTCTTCTCAGAAAAGGCAAAGGGAACTCAACCTGACGATAATGGAGCAGAGGACAGAAAAGAGGAATTTCAGCACAGAATAAGCAAAGAGATAGTACAGGAATACCTGTTTAACCTAAACGAATATAAGTCTCCAAGACCAGATGAACTACATAAAAGGGTATTAAAAGAACTGGCAAATGTAATATCGGAGCCATTGGCAATAATCTTTGAGAAGTCCTGGAGAACAGGAGAAGTCCCAGCAGATTGGAGGAGGGCAAACGTTGTCCCCCATCTTCAAAAAGGGGAAGAAAGAGGATCCCAACAATTATTGTCCAGTTAGTCTGACATCGATACCAGGAAAGATTCTAGAGCAGATAATAAAACAAAGAGTCTGTGAACATCTAGAAAGCAATGCCATAATCACAAAAAGTCAACACGGGTTTCAGAGAAACAAGTCATGCCAGACAAACCTGATCTCTTTTTTTGATAAAATTACCAACTTGTTAGATGAAGGGAATGCTGTGGATATAGTATATCTTGATTTCAGTAAGGCCTTTGACAAAGTTCCCCATGATATTCTTGCAAACAAGCTTGTAAAATGTGGGCTAGACAAAGTTACTGTTACATGGATTTGTAATTGGTTGACCGGACGAAGCCAAAGGGTGCTCAACAATGGCTCTTTTTCATCCTGGAGAGAAGTGACCAGTGGGGTCCCACAGGGCTCTGTCCTGGACCCAGTGCTATTCAACATCTTTATCAATGACTTGGAGGACAATATTGGGGGCATATTTATCAAATTTGCAGATGACACCAAATTAGGGGGAGTAGCTAATACTCCAGAGGACAGGATCAAGATTCAAAATGACCTGAACAGACTAGAAAACTGGGCCATAGCTAACAAAATGAAATTCAACACGGAGAAATGTAAGGTACTGCACTTAGGGCGGAAAAACGAAAAGCACAGATATAGGATGGAGGACACCTGGCTGAATGAAACTATGTGTGAAAGAGATCTAGGAGTCCAAGTAGACCATAAGTTGAACATGAGTCAACAGTGCGATGCGGCAGCTAACAAGGCCAATGCAATTTTAGGCTGCATCAATAGAAGTATAGTGTCTAGATCAAGGGAAGTCATAGTACCACTATATTTTGCTCTGGTCAGGCCCCACCTGGAATACTGCGTCCAGTTCTGGGCACCACAATTCAAAAAGGACATTGAGAAACTGGAGCGTGTCCAAAGGAGGGCGACTAAAATGGTGAAAGGTCTGGAAACCTTGCCCTATGAGGAACGACTCAGGGAGCTGGGGATGTTTAGCCTGGAGAAGAGAAGGTTAAGAGGTGATATGATAGCCCTGTTCAAATATTTAAAGGGATGTCATATTGAGGAGGGAGCAAGCTTGTTTTCTGCTGCTCCAGAGTCTAGGACCCGGAGCAATGGATGCAAACTACAGGAAAAAAGATTCCACCTCAACATTAGGAGGAACTTCCTGACAGTAAGGGCTGTTTGACAGTGGAACACACTTCCTCAGAGTGTAGTGGAGTCTCCTTCCTTGGAGGTCTTCAAGCAGAGGCTGGATGGTCATCTGTCGGGGATGCTTTGATTGTGATTTCCTGCATGGCAGGGGGTTGGACTGGATGGCCCTTGTGGTCTCTTCCAACTCTATGATTCTATGCTTCTATGAAAACCACCTTTGAGTATTCATTGCCTAAAAAAAAAACCCTATGAAATTCATGGGGTTGCCATGAGGTGACTGAAGGAGTGCACACACACACACACATATTGAACTCACTTGCTTGCTTATTTGACATCATCTACATGTTTAGAGGAGCCCAAATTGTATGGCACTGAAGCCACCAGTTCAAGGCACAGTAGTTAGCTGGGGCAAGTCTGGTGACTGACCACTCCACAAAACCTCACTAGTCCCCACCAGGAACGTGTGTGTAAAAGCTAGAGTTCTGTGAATACGAGATGCATGAGTCAGATGAATCTTGGACCAGACCCAAGGCTTTGGCTGAGGCCCCAGGTCTCTGTGTGTCTAGCAGATCATGTAAAAGGAAAGGGTTAAGTGTCCCCATTTCCCATGTGGCCATCATTAGGTGGCCATTAGCTAGTCACTGTTGCATCAACAGTGTGAGGCATTGAATACCTTTCCCTTTGGCAGCATTCCAGATGAAGGGAGGAAGCTTGTGAGAAAATGCAATTACAGCAAACAACAGCCAAGTGAAAGCGAGAGCTGCAATCCACACCTGGCACTAATTAACTTAATTAGCCCTTAATGAGCTACACTGGTCGGAAGGCCTATTTTTACTTAATTATCCCCTAATGCGCCTGGCAGAAAGCGGGAGCCCTGATGGATGGAGCGGCTGTGCCTGACTCCTTTTCCACCCAGCCAGGCAGCCTGAACTTTCCTGCATCTTTAATAAGCAAGCTTGGCTAGACAACAAGAGGGAGGGTCAGGTCTGGTCTAGGAAATACACATGAGCTAGGAATCTCCACCCTCCCATCAGCTGAATCACAGAGCAGTGCTGGGTGCTCCATACAGGCACTCTCATTTCAAGGATCAGCTTCACCCTATACCTTTTGTTTCTGGGTATTTCAGCAGGCAGAGTTAGGGATCTGAATTTCGTATGTCTCTCTGGTGACAGCATAAGTATTTTCATTAACATTCATACCACTGCATCTTCATACCTTTCTGTTTCTTGTTGTTGTTTCTATTTGTCATCAATAGAACTTTGACTTTTGACGATCCTATGACTGAGAGACTTTCATCAACTGCCCTGCAGAGATCTTGCAAATTCTAGGGAGCCATGACTTTATTGACTCAATCCACCTCTAGTATGGTCACCTTCTTTTCCTACTGCCTTGTACTCTATCAAGTAGTATAGTTTTTCTCATGATATGTCCAAAGCATGACAGCCTCTGTATAGTCATCTTAGTTTCTAGCGAGAATTCAAAGTTGATTTGCCCTAAAACCCATTCATTTCCCTTTCCAGCAGTCCATGGATGGTATTGTAGATGTTCTTCAGCACTACATTTCAAATAACTTGATTGTCTTCCTGTAAAGTTTTTTCACTGTCTAGTTTTCATACCCATACATAGAGATTGGAAAGACTGTGGCCTGGATTATTCTGACTTTGATATTTAATAATACTCTCCAAGTCTTAGTTGTCTTCTGCTTTCTTGATGGCAGTCTCCATTTTGATTAATGACTGAGCCAAAGTATTGTAAACCTTTAGCTATTTCAATCTCTTTGCTGCTCACCTGATAGTTATGTAAACAATCTCTGGTCATTATTTTTGTCTTTTTAATATTTAGCTTTTTAAACTTTCATCAGGAGTCATTTCAAGTCTTTGCTATCTTTTGTAAGTAGTGTGGTGTCATCTGCATGTCTTAAATTGTTGATATCCTTTCCCTCAATTTTCACACCTGCTTCTTCTGAGTTGAATCCTACTTTCCATAAGATATGTTATATAAATTAAACTTGTAGGGTGATAAAATGTAGTCTTGTCTGATATCCTTGACATTGGAAAACCACTCTGTTTCTCCATATTGTGTCTGATAGTGGCATCTTGTCCAGAGTAGAGGTTAGGCATCAGAACAATCAGATGTGTGGCAGTCTGATTCCTTTTAGAACAAACCATAATTTCTCATGAGCTATTCATTCATTTGCTGTAATATATAACATATAGGCTGATTTTTAAAAAAATTCTTTGGTGCATTCCATTATCCAACATATATTAACAATATGATCCTTCATGTCTCTTCTTCTTCTGAACTCAGCTTGGACATTTGGCATTTCTTGTTTTCTGTATGGTAGAAACCTTTCTTGTAAAATCTTGAGTATCACTTTACTTGCATGGGAAATCAGTGCAATAGTCTGATGGTTACTACAATTCCTGATGTCCTCTTTTTTGAGTATTAGAATGTTTATTGAACTTTTCCAATCTGTGGACTATTGTTTTGTTTTCCATATTTGTTGGCAGATTTTAGAATTTGAGTGGATTCTGTTTCTATAAGCTTGAAACAAGTATACAATCAATTCTTAGTGATTTATTCATCCCAAGTGCTTTGGAAACACTTACTACTTCACTTTCTTACATTGTGGCTTCATTTCCAAATGGTTTTTCCTTGATGGAACCTGTCAAAAATTTTCTCTTGCATATAGCTACCTATTATATTGCTTCCATTGATTTTTTTTTTTAAAACAATATTCTGATCATAGAATGTGTTCTCCCTTTGGTCATATAGCATCACTGTTCTTGGCCTGAATTTTCCTTTTATTTCTTAGATGCTGTGGTAGAGGTCTCTTGTTCTACCTTTTTTGTTATTTTCTCCTGTGTCTTTGCATTCATTATTATAATAGTCCTCTTTGCCCCTATGCATAAATTGATGAAGTGTTTCATTCAGGATTCTGATCCAATTTCTATCACCTTTTATTTTTGCTTCTCACCTGTCCTTAAGTGATTACAAGATTTAATCAGCCATGCAATGAAGCTTTTCTTTCTTTCTGGCTACAGACAGTGTCTTTTTGCATTTTCCCCTGATAATACCCCTGGTTTTAGTCAGAGTTCTTCTGGTTCCCTGTCAGTTAGGCTTAGTAATATGCATTTGTTCTTTACATAGTCTTTAAATTTTTACAAGGATGTTCTTCAGGTTGTATTTTGGCATGATGATGGTGGGTTTTATGTACTTTTATGTACTTGACTCCTTTAAAAAAGAAAAAAAAAAGATTCCAGGGAAGATGTAGTTGTATTAGTGGTAGTCCTAGCAATACTAGCCTACCTGTTTGGAGCAGATAAGAGCCAGCTCAGCTCATCAGACTTTGACACTTGAGTTTTAGGAGACCTGTGCTGGAAACTTCATGCCATATTACAGGAACCTTTTATTTATTATATAGGAATTTATACTCTACTTTCCCCTTCTAATAAGAAGTCACCCAAGTGTTCTGTTCAGGCATTAAAGCTTTCAAAGGAAGCTGGCTGCAACAGTGGCATCCATTGGCAGGGCTACAGTACATAATAGTAGGTAAGGCATAGTCACATCATACAAAGACAGGAAGAGCAGAGACTGACTTAAGTAGTCAGGACCCTGGACAGGGGTATGCAAGAAACCCATCTAGTTTTCTCCCATGGAAGGAGTGCTGTTGCTTTAGCAAGGTGTTGGGGTCTTTGGAAGGCTGTCTGGCCTAGTTCTACAGCTGGGGTGGGTGAAGTCCAGCCTGTGGCTCACATCCCCTATGGCTGATTTTGTGGCCCAGGGGAAGCCCAGGAGAGGCCCTTTACGAAAACAGAAAGTGACCTCCTCTCACTTCTTATTGCCACTTTGGATCATTTATGTGAGAAAAGTTAGATATAGTATGTGTGTGTGGGGAGGGGGGGTGGATGGATAGATAGATAGATAGATAGATAGATAGATAGATAGATAGATAGATAGATAGATAGATA
>NC_056523.1:71782848-71786395 GCF_019175285.1 Sceloporus undulatus | reverse complement strand
TCATAAACACATTTTGTCCTGGGCCTGGAATAGCCCAGCTGGGGAAGGGGGACAGCAAGGGCAGAAATGCCTCATGGCCCCTAGAAAACTTGATGATGGTGTGTGTTTATGGTGGAGGTCCTAAAAGGTCTTCTAGACCCCCACAGTTGCCCACCCCTATTGTAGAGCTATTAAATACAGGCAAATACTCCTCTTGTTTAGTTCCTCTAAAAGTAAATTTAATTTGATAACTGTCTCAAAAACAGAAGCCAGAATGAAATTGGTCCAAGGGATCAGATTCATCTATGAATTCTGAGAAGTGGGCCACCAGTCTTTGCTCAGCATCTAGCCCCAAAATGGACACTGGCTGATAATAATCTGAAACTGCAGCTGGCACTTCAGATGGAATGGGTTAGAACCGGGATGAGGAATATCTCTGTCTGACAGGTTGTTACAGCCAGTCTTGAATGAAGTCCATCTCCCTCCGCAAAGGACCTTCCCTACCCTGAAGCCTCTGAAGGAAAGAATCATTCCTCCCTCTTCTCTTCCATCTGGGAAAGGCAAGAATGATCCAAGGAAAAGTTTCAGCTGTAGCCTCAAGGTGTGCTCCTTAAAGGCCAGGCTGAATCCACTTCCATTCTTCCTTTGCTTTCCTCAGGACATTACCACACGAGCCCTGTTCTCACTGCAATTGCATTAGTTAATAAAAATGGAAACATACCAGTTTCAGAGAAGCCATTATCACACATTTTATCAATCTCATGGCTGGGGCAGCTTCTCCCATCACACTCTCTTCCTGAGAGAGCTGCCTCCTTGTTGTATGCCCTACTCAGCATGCTTTTTGATATTTTTATAAAATTTATTTCCACATTTTCATGCAATTCCAGAGTTCTGCTAATGCAATTAAATTTTTTAAATGAAAACAAAAGAAACAGGGGTGAGAGAATTAAAGGCAATAGGCTGCTTTGACAGTGATGAGAACAGGGACTCTGAGCTCTCTGTCTTGAAGGGTTGTACAGTTTTCACATATATTCTCTTCTTAGGGGTGGAACAGCACCTAGACAAAGTTGAAGATGTGTGAAGCAAGAGATTAGCATTTTCTTCCTGTGTCTTCTCATCACAACATCTTTGAAACAAGCAGTGGCTAAGTTCCTCCCGCAATCTTTGCAGATGGAGTCACTGCCAAACTGTGTGAGCTTTCCAAAGTCATTAAAAGTTGATACAGTCTCCTTTGGGATTCCACCCCCGGGCTGTTGGTTTGAAGCACTTCAATCTGGCATCAGTATCTGCTGATATTATCATTACTAGATGAGATAGTGCCCACCTCTGTACTGAAGACAATACAATTTACAACAGAGCAGAGGAGGAAGAAGAGTTCCAGGCACTGATGACCTTTTAAAAAGAAAAAAAATGTACAAGGTGTTGCTTCCAATATTTTGGATCTCTTCCTTTGATGAAAGTAACTCATCATAGCAGCAAGAACTGGTATGGTTCTGTTATTGCCTTCAACAATGCTCTGCTAAATTACTTCCACATTGTGCCCATTGATTTATGGTCCCTCTTCCACTGTAGCACAACCTGTATTCGGCCAGTTGCCTTTGGGGGACTTCATACCAAAGAGTTTGACTGAAAACATATTAAGGATGTGTATATATAAGCAACTTTCAGCCTAGCAGCACCAGAATAAGCAAGATCAACCAAGTGACACTTTCCGCACAAGTCAAAACATTTGCTCTGCAGCATGGGGTAGATTGATTGGTTTGAAACTCCACATGCTTTGCACACATGCACACCTTCCAGGGAGACCAGATGCCCATTCTAGGTGGCACAAATCCAGGGATTTGTAGTTTCATTAGGCTCCAGACCTTAGAATTCTAAATGTCTCTCCCTAAACTGCTAATCCTAGGATTCCACTAGATGCAACCATGGCAGTTAAAGTGGAATCACAGAGCTATAACTGTATAATGTGAAAGGGTCCTAGGAGAATAATATCTTTAGAGATATGATAATCACATCACATGGCAGGACAGCAAGGCTACATCAGTATTGCTTATTTGAAATGGGCATGCAACTCTATTGTGAGTATATCCTCCCAGCTCCACAACAGAAGTATGTTTCCCAACTCACTAGGAGGACCAATTTTCAGATTGCAAGGACAGGCACTATGTTCCAGGTGTGGGGATTATTTCTGTTTCCCAGAGAAGCCCACACAGCTTTCTTGTGTTCTGGGATGGAGCTGGAAGGCCAACAAATCAGAGGCAGCCTGGTTGGTTGGCAGGGGCTTCACTCAGACCTAGTCCTGGCCCCTGAAAACTGCTTTCCCCACCAGGCTAACAGGTGGCTTCATTTGCCATTCCTATCCACCCTCCTTCCATGTGTGATGCTAACATGGATTGCCACAACTTTGGGCAATTTTGGGAGGAGTCAGTGGGACCTGTGTGCTTGTCATGCCTGGTATATGAATGGGCTTAAGATACTTCTGGGGTATAAGCAACCAGGTCTTGCCCAGTATGGGGGCAGTTGGCTCTGGGACACTCCCAGGTGGCAAAGGGCCACACAGTGGCTTCGGCCTGAAAGGATCCCCACATCTGTCATTCTGGCACTATTCTGCAGACAGTCTAGGTTGACCTGTGCTCCAATTCAGACCCATGTCATAAGCCACACTTATTCAGATGTGTCCAGTAAAGTTGTGGCCTTTTCCATTTCACCCAAATGTGGTCTGTCATTATTCTTAATAAATGTGAAGCCTCAAAGAAGCCACTAGGTTTGTGGCTCTGTTTCTGTACCTCTTCCAGCATAAAGACAATAGAGAAGGACCCTCCTATGTGCCAACCCCATATATTTACTTACTTGCTTAAAAAAAAATAGGAAATGGTTTTCTACAAAATCAGGACATTGGCCCACCTAAGGGGAGGGGAACACCCAACCTATAGAAGCTATCTTGCCCACAGCTGCTTTGTTCCATTCCACTCTGAAATGGGCACTGAGCATTTTACAGGCTGTGCACTTTTCATGTTTGGAGAAAAAAATTAATTGGGCCCCTTCTCAAATGTGGTTCCCAAGACATTGTCTAAATTGGAATTCAGCTTAGAACAGACAAACAAAAGTCTTTCTCACCCTGGAGTTCAATGTTGGTGGTTATTGTGGCCTGTTACAGACTGCCAAAATAAAGCTGCTTCGGGTCTCTTTGGAGGTACTGTATGCTATTTAAATGATGCATGGGTCCTAAGAGCCCAGAGGTCGCACCAAAGCCACACTCCATTCCTAAGCACCGGAGTGCAGCTTTTGGTGCAGCTTCCAGATTCTTAGGATGCATGCATCATTTAAATAGCATACCTCCAAAGAGACCCGAAGCAGCTTTATTTTGGCAGTCTGTAACAGGCCTGAGATTGGCTGGGATTTCTGTAATGGCACACTCCTTACCTAATGGCTTGTCACACAGACTGTATTACCTTCTTGCTTTTTGCTCAGAAAGATGAAGGCAAAAGAAGAAGGCTCTTGGCTTAGAGAAACCTGGTGTGTGTGTGTGTGTGTGTGTGTGTGTGTGTGTGTGTGTGTGTGTGTGTGT
>NC_056523.1:71767720-71782838 GCF_019175285.1 Sceloporus undulatus | reverse complement strand
ATATATCTTTTGCAACCAGAAGCATAGCTTATCCCAGCAGGTCTTGGCCAAAGAAAGCAGCTTCCCAAGGTGAACCCTAACTGGAGGATGAACTTAGGGCTTTGTCACTGCAGAATATGTGTTCTGTCATGTGTGTATATGTTGCTTCAAGTTGCCTGTTGATTTATGGAGACCCCATGGATTTTTATAGTGTTTTCCTAGGCAAAGAAGACTCAGAGGTGATTTTATTGGGCTATACATTTCCCATCTGCATAATAGCACACAATGGCTAGCATAATTTTAGTGACCTACATGAATGTAAATGTAGCTTAGAGATCCAGTGTGGTTTAGTGATTTGAGTGTTGGGCTATGACTCTGGAGACCAGGGTCTGAATCCTTGCTCAGCCATGGAAACTCATTGGGTAACCTTGGGCAAGTCGCATTCTCTGAGCCTCAAGGGAAGGCAAAAGCAAACATTCTCTGAACAAATCTTTCAACAACAACAAGAACATGTGATAGTAGCACCTTTGAGACAAACTGAAAGAAAGAAGTTGGCATCATGAGCTTACACAGACTTCAATTTACTTCCTCAGATGCTTTTGGTGGAGTGGAAGCCAGGGACATAAATATATATGCCATAGGTATGTGAGAATGTCAATTCAAATTCAAAATTCAAAATGGATTTGAATTGACATTCTCACATACCTATAGCACATATATATCCCTGGCTAAGGAAGTAGACTGAAATCTACAAAAGCTCATACTGCCAACTTTTTTCTTTCAGTTAGTCTCAAAAGTACATCAAAATCTCTAAACATACTGATTCCACAGACTAACATGGTTCAACCCTTGAATTCTACCAACATGTGATATGTTTGCTTTAGGGTTACCATATACTGGAAACAACTTGAAGGCACACACAACAACAAAGTGGACATGTGGTGTAAGTCCCATTTTGGATGGAGCAGAGAGGGATATGCACTTGCCTTGTGTTCTGTCCAAAAACCATCCTCCATCCAGTATCTGACAAGCCTGGAGGGACTGCTGCAGGTATTGCTTACCAGTGAGAGGGAGGGGGATGGCAGGGAGAGGGATTCAGACCATGAAACTCTGGCTCCTTGAGGCTCCCTGGCAAAGGAGAATGTGGGTGCACTCCATTTGAGAGCACCTCTTCATTCTTCTCATCCCATGGCTCTGAGATCAGCAGCTTCTCCATGGTCTGAATGACCTCCCCCCCCCCTTCCTTCCCCACTGGTAAGCAACAGTAGCAGGAGGCCCTCCTGGGGCTTGACAGTGTCTGGATGGTAGGAGAGGGCAGAACTGTGTGGAGCTATGCCTGATGTAGGATCTCAGCCTGCATGTGAAAAGGGTTGATTGATTACTGCTACTAGACAAACTACCACTACTACTGTTGTTACATCGTCAGTCTTCATAATGCTTTATAGAGTACAAGAGGATAAATCTCTGCCCGAGCAGGTCTAAACACTGAAACTGTAGAAATAATGCTGGAAGGGCTGTGTAACAGGTCTAAATTGGGAAATAATATAGAATATTTTGGCAAATGTAGATGAGCCTTTGGTTAAAGCAGAGTATGTATTGTGAATCTTTCTCCAGATGTTTGTATCAGCAACTCCCATGCAATAAAGCTTGTGGTAAAGCATTGTGGAAGCTGTTGTCCAAAACACAGCAACTAAGATTCTCCAGTCTTGCAGTAAGATATGGGAACTAAGGGGGCTTGCCAAAGGCTCCATGGAAAAGATGGGTTTCAAGGAGGGATATAGGAAATGTGGCATCACTCAGGAGTACTGAGAGATAGTTCCAAACATACAGTGCAGGAAGGGAAGATGGGCAGAGTCTTTTGAGGGGCAGTGGTGTTCAAGAAGCAAAGATTACAATCCAAGTTGTATTAGAATGTAAGAGAAACGTAATGAGGTGAGCAAGACCATAGATAGCTTTCATGAGAAGGACAAGGAAATTTACTTTGCTGAACAAAAAGTGAGTGTGAGGATTTAAAGAGGGGAGCTCCATGACTGGAGGGGTGAATTATTTTGGCAGCTGAGCTCTGGAAAGATGTAAGGGAACCAAGGTGACAGAACAGAAATTCAGAGAGGTAAGACTGCAATAGTGTAAGCAGAAGATGACCTTTTGTGTCCTCTTTCCTTAAAGTAGTGAGAAAATTCAGGGCAGCCCTTGTTATTTGAATGAGAGAATGCCAGAGATTTACAGAACTTACTTTTAGAGGCAATTATTTACCAATGTAAAGACTGAGAAGGCACAATGCTCATTCAGTTCCTAAGCCACACTAGCTAAAACAAAACAAAACAAAACAAAACAGAAAAAACAAAACTCAGAATACAAACATAACCAAATTGCTTTGGCAAAGAAAATCTGGCAAATGCATCATGTTATGCTTCCATCCCCTTCCCATTTTTCTCCTGGTTCCCACTATTGCAGCTACCAAAGGTGATGAGGGTAGCTTTCCTCAGCCCAAGACTGCCTTGGTGGTCAGTGATCTGGGGTGAAAAGATTGCCCCAAAGGCATCTTGCCTGTCCATAAAGATTTAGGCTGCTATTGGCACTCACTCCTATGTTTTCTCTCAAGCTTGCCAAGACCTCATATTCCTTACAGTGTTAATATATAACACTTGCTTTGCCTTCCCTGTGCCTCTGCTTGTTGCTTCTCCTTTCTTGAGCATTTTATGCTCTGAAGTTGCAAAGGTATGCTTTCATTATAGCTCTATAAATTGCCATGTACTTTGATGCTGGGGTAATAAATCATTACAACAGCACTACATTCTGTAATTACCAACATTATCTCTTCCTGTTTGAAAGATGAAAGCTGACTGAGTTGTGGAATTCTGGGTCTCTGTGGCATGTTGCTCTTCTTGGATTTTGGGATGAAGGTTTTCTTTTTCTTTTTGTACATAGTGATCTGGCACAATGTAGCCTTATCAATACCTTCAATAACAAAATAAACACACAAGACCACACAGATATTTCCTATGTGGGATTCCCAACTGATTGGGAGCTGGGATTCCCAATTGATTTGCTACCCAGCATGCAGTTCTTCTAATTGTTAGGCTTTTACCAATTGTATTGTGGGCAGAAATTGAGCAGGAGAAGGATGCAGATGCAATCATGATTAGGAAAGTATGTGTTCCTGAATTTCAGCTTGTTTTGCAGTTGCTTAAGGGGGACTAATAGTGGGGGAATTGTAGCCTTGGAAATACAGATGCTCATTGTGACAACCAAAGAAGACAAGCCCCCAAGAAGACAAGCCCCCAAAATGCAGATAGCTGTATTGATCCGTACCAACAAACCAGTTCTAGCTATTTGCAGCTTGATTGGAAATATATCTTTTGTAAAACTAGTGGATCTTAATTGGCTATCAAAGACTGCCCCCATCTACCTACAAATCACTTTGCAGTACAACAATGGTAGCTCATGATAATATGTTGTTGCTGGGGAAATCCATTTTATCCCAGTTTCTGTGCAGATTTTGAAACATTACTTTGTTAAGAAAGCTCCTCCCTTGTTCCTTTTGTTTGGGGCAGAAGAGTAGTACATTACTTTATTCATTAGTAACATGATGTTTTAGATGTTTGAAGGCATAGGAAATGTTGTCTCTTCCCTTATATATGAGGTTGTTAGCAATTGTCGCTAACTCCCCAATTTAAAGCTTCTACGACTTGAAGGCACACCATCAGAAGGCATATCACCACCACCACCACAACAAAACATACAGGGCCTGTACAACAAAGCATTGTAGAACACTTTTACAACCTCCATTGTTTCCTCTGATGTAACCTAGCACTTCCTGAGTCACATCAGAATCACAGTAAAGGCCTGTATCACCATTTTTGATACTATTGTTTTAAACTTAAAAATAGGGGGCAGGAAGGAGAGCACCCTGCCACCCCCAAATATAAGAGAAGAGGTAACACTCCCTCTCTCATGAATAGCTTGTAACCATGTTAATCTGGCAACCCAAATAACCACACTCATTGTATTTTTCCCCAAACCAACTATATTGCCCTATGTTCCCTCCAAAACTAATTTGTAACAGGTAATGACCACTATAGTAACAAATTATTCCCAACATCTGCTTCTGTGAAGGTTGCAGTGAAGCCCATAGGGAATGGAAAAGGTGGGGTGTGGGAGCAGGGATGACTGAGGTGGTTCTCCCTAGTCATCAAAATCTCCCATCAGTTTGTAAACTCTGGAGAGGAGCCCTAGCAAGACTTTCAAGAAAAGAAAAGAAGAGAGAGAATAGACTGCTAACAGAGTTGTCAGCCTTTGGGGTGATGACACAAAAAGGACAGAGCTCCTGTTTCTTTAACAGTTCTCTGTGTGTGTGTGTGAGAGAGAGAGAGAGGGAGGGAGAGAGGGAGAGAGGGAGGGAGAGAGAGAGATCAAAGTGCTCCCAACAGTTGGCCATCCAGCCTCTGCTTAAAAACCTCCAAAGAGGGAGACTCCACCACACTCCCAGGCATTGTAATCTACTGTTGATCAGCTTTTACCATCAAGAAGTTCTTCCTCGTGTTTAGGTGGAATCTGTTTTCCTGTAATCTGAATCCTTTGCTCTATGTCCTAGCACTGTGGATGTGAACCTATGGCACGTGTGCCATCTTTGGCATATGAAGCCATTTTGCAGGGCATGTGGAAAGATGGGAGGGTGGGGGAAGAGAATAGGCATGTGCCTGTTCCTCTTCTTCCCCCCACCCCACCCTCCCGGGCCTTTAGCTGTCTGTCTCTGGAGAGGCAGGAGAAGGCCCAGGAGGATGGGGGGAAGATGAGGAACAAGTGCACACATGTTCCTCCTCTCCCTCCCCCGAGCCTTTAGCTGTCTCTGGGGGAAGTACTGCCCACAGAAGTCCCGTCCCTGGAAGTTGGAAGTCCCGCCCCAGAGGGCAAATGTCTCGCCCCCTGAAGTCCCATTATTCCCTGGACGTTCCGTCCCTGGTACCGGATAACACCCAATGCTGGATCACGTTTGAGTCCGTGAAAGGTTTGCCATCACTGTCCTAGGAGATTACCACACTATCATTTCTAGCACAATCAAAGCACCTTTTGCTGATTGCAGAAATCAGTGTGTGTAGCGTATACACTCAGCAGTACCCGTGTGTTCAAAATGTCACTTTTCATTGACAGTTAGAACCTGTGAATGACTGCAGTTGCACCATTGTTTATGTATGCGATCAATCACCACATTGCATTAGCAAGATCTCACAAGTCGGATGATCTTTCAGCCATGGCTTCATTCTCTCTTCCTCAGGGACGTAGCTAGGATTTTAGGGAGGGGGAGGGGTCCAGACAAAATGCCACCATTATAATGGGGCTTGGCTGCGGCAGCACAGCAGCACACACCATTCATTTTTCTAATGGAAGGGGGGGGGTTCCGACCCCAAGAACCCCCCCCCCCTTGGCTATGTCCCTGTCTTCCTGCTGCCACCTGAGTGGCAGTGAAGTATTCAACTTCCAGTCTTCAATAGAAGAAGCATAGTACATGAAATGAATATGGTGTTTTGCCCTTTCCCAGGTTTATGAACTTTTTTTTTAAAATGCTCCTTATAGCACAAAATTGCAGCATCTAAGTCCTTCCCATTTTTGCCAAAGGTATTTTTCTCTCTCTGCAAATTTTATATTCACAGAAATGGGCAGCTCTTACAAGAATTTGAAGTGGTCCAATTACGCATGTGCATTATAATGAAAAAAAGGAGGGGTGACTATTGTAATGTGGTGAATCTGAGATGCTTGAATCATTCAGGGATCATGTTATTGCATCAACAATGTGATGTCACACACTATTATAGCAGGAAGATAGCATTTACTTTTATTGTGGATAGGGAACAGGTTAGGAACATGGTGCCTCAGAAGCAGCAGAAAACAAGCTTGTAGAAAACAAGATCTCGGTCTTTCACAGCCTGGTACCTAAATGCAGCTGTGGCTCTCCAGAAATTGATGAATTGTTATTGGTTGACTGACCGAAGCCAAAGGGTGCTCAACAATGGCTCCTTTTCATCCTGGAGAGAAGTGACCAGTGGGGTCCCACAGGACTCTGTCCTGGGCCCAGTGCTACTCAACATCTTTATCAACGATTTGGAGGACAAAATTGGGGGCATACTTATCAAATTTGCAGATGACACCAAACTAGGGGGAGTAGCTAACATCCCAGAGGACAGGATTAAAATTCAAGATCACCTGAATAGACTAGAAAGCTGGGCCAAAGCTAACAAAATGAAATTCAACATGGAGAAATGTAAGGTACTGCGCTTAGGGCGGAAAAACAAAATGCACAGATATAGGATGGGCGACACCTGGCTGAATGAAATTACATGTGAAAGGGATCTGGGAGTCCAAGTAGACCACAAGTTGAACATGAATTTTTTATGCCTAATAAAGGTTGACTGACTGACTGAATCAACAGTGCGACGCAGCAGCTAAAAAGGCCAATGCAATTTTAGGCTGCATCAATAGAAGTATAGTTTCTAGATCAAGGAACGTAATAGTGCCACTATATTCTGCTCTGGTCAGGCTCCACCTGGAATACTGTGTCCAGTTCTGGGCACCACAATTTAAAAATAACATTGAGAAACTGAAGCATGTCCAAAGGAGAGTGACTAAAATGGTGATGGGTCTGGAAATCATGCCCTATGAGGAACGACTTAGGGAGCCGGAGATTTTTAACCTGGAGAAAAGAAGGTTAAGAGGTGATATGATAGTCCTGTTTAAATATTTGAAGGAATGTCATATTGAGGAGGGAGCAAGCTTGTTTTCTGCTGCTCCAGAGACTAGGACCCAGAACAATGGATGCAAGCTGCAGGAAAAGAGATTCCACCTCAATGTTAGGAAGAATTTCCTGACAGTAAGGGCTGTCTGACAGTGCAATACACTTCCTTGGAGTGTAGTGGTTTCTCCCTCCTTGGAGGTCTTTAAACAGAGGCTGGATAGCCATCTGTCGGGATGCTTTGATTTGGATTTCCTGCATGGCAGGGGGTTGGACTGGATGGCCCTTGTGATCTCTTCCAACTCTATTATTCTATGATTCTATCGATCACTGTTCCCATCATGATCCCTCCTTCTTGGCCAGGCTGGTGGGGCTGATGGGAACTACATTGCAGGGCCACATATTCCCTTGTATTCTGGTTAAACTTTGCCTGAGGGGCTGGAGTCCTTGTGGGCATCTTTATAAGGTGTTCTGAAATGCTGGAAGAAATGGATATAAATGTGTATATATATATATATATATACTGAGGGAGAGAGAAGGCTGGCCCAGTTCCATCAGGGGCTAGCCTGAAGAAGGAGGCTCCTCCCTCCCCAACTGTCATTGTTCAGCCTCTGAGGGAGAGAGAAGGCTGGCCCAGTACCATCAGGGGCTAGCCTGAAGAAGGAGGCTCCTCCCTCCCCAACTGTCATCGTTCGGCCTCTGAGGGAGAGAGAAGGCTGGCCCAGTACCATCAGGGGCTAGCCTGAAGAAGAAGAGCCCTCCCTCCGGTCCATCTGCCTTGGTCCAGGCCTCAGAGGGAGAGAAGAATGCTGGACCTGATTCCCTCCCCCCCTCACCATTCCCTTCTCCTTTTGTGTCGTGTCTTTTAAATTGTAAGCCTGTGGGCAGGGAACTGTCTGTTATCCACTCTATTGTAAACCGCTCGGATTCCCAGTGATTGGGCGGTATATAAATAAAACCTATTATTATTATTATTATTATTATTATTATTATTATTATTATTATTAGATGCCATTGTTGTTGTTATGTGCCTTCAAGTCTACTTCAGCTCAGACCAACCCTATCATAGAATTTTCTAGACAAGATTTATTTAGAGGGGGTTTGCCTTTGCCTTCCTCTGAGGATGAAAGAGTGTGGCTTGCCCAAGATCATCCAGTGGGTTTCCGCAGCTGAGCTAGGATTTTAACCCTGGTTTCTCAGTTTACTAGTCCAACACTCAATCCAATGCTGTACTGGCTTTTCTTAGACAGACATGTTAAGGAAAATGCAACATGGGATATACAGTGATGGAAATAAAACATGTATGTGAGAGTCAGTATGACTAAGCAAAAGCAATTAAGGAGCCACACAGGTGTAAAAGGTAATGTAATTTATCAGTCCTAAATGCCAAGGACAGAAATGCAGAGTGGATAATTGAAAGCACCTGAGAATTGTTAAGTGGACAAGGTGAAATGATGAAATCATTAATTATGGGCTGAACTATGAAAACCAATCAAAATGGATGTACACGCCCACTGGGTGGAAACTGACAGAGTGGGTGGTGTTTTACAATGACTATAATAATTGCTTTGATTCCCAATGTATTTTGTGGGTAGTTGTGGAGTTTTGTGAGTAGTTTGGAGATTGTGATTTGTAGGGCATTAGTATTTGTATATAGTAGAATAAAGTAGATCTTTTATATAAGACTACTGAGTTGTC
This sequence comes from Sceloporus undulatus, assembly GCF_019175285.1. Taxonomy (NCBI): domain Eukaryota; kingdom Metazoa; phylum Chordata; class Lepidosauria; order Squamata; family Phrynosomatidae; genus Sceloporus; species Sceloporus undulatus. Next base: position 71,774,434 of record NC_056523.1, on the reverse strand, counting down.
TGGTGTTTTGAGTGAAGATACAAGAGCCAGCAGGAACCTGGAGAAGTGTCAAGACTTCTGTGGAGCAAGAGTGAGAAGGCTTGGAGAATTTGTCAGGGTCTTCAGCCTATTCTCTGAAACTCTGCTGCTTTTGAGCAAAGCTTTAACCACTGGCCAAAACTGGTCAGCGCCGGTGCATAACAAGGTGGTGAGTTAGTCAGAGGTGAAGAGCTACAACTCCCATCATCCCTGACAAGACAGACAGACAGACAGGCAATTGTATGCAAATATTATGCCTGGGTAGGATACAAGAGAAGTACATGTCTACAGTTGTTGGCCTTGTGCCCAGTGTCATTCCTTATGCCAGACCCACCCTCTAGGCTTTCAACCTCCCATGTTGAAATGGAGAAAGCAGCAGAGAGCTTCTCCAGTCCTCATATTTGGCTACATAAAGTAGAAGCCTTCTTGTGATCAGAAATTCTCAAGGAACAGAAGTAGAAGTCCTCTGCAGAGCTCTCCACTCCATGTAGGAAGACTGAGGAGTAAGACAGGCATACCCAGCCCCGGTCTCCTTACATGCATTCGTGTGCCCTGTTTGTTGTTGGGTACCTTCAAGTCGTTTCTGACCTAAGTAGACTCTCAGGTGAACCCCTATCATGGAGTTTTCTTGGCAAGATTTTTTCAGAGGAGGTTTGCCATTGCTTTCTCCTGAAACTGAAAGCTTGTGACTTGCCCAAGTTCAGCCAGTGGCTTACATAGCTGAGCTGGGAATCAAAATTCCTGTGCCCTGTTTGGTCATAATACATTAATATAGCTATACTGTAAGTATGGAGAGCCTATGGCTGGGTCATGGAGGGGGGCAACTTCCTCCACCATTTTTGCATTAGCCTTCTCTCCCTATCAGGCCTATACATAGACACTGACTACAGGTATATATTTTTTTACTGCAGAAAAAATTGGCCTCTTGGTTGTTCCTTCTTGACCAGAGCTTGGAAAAGCTGCTGTGGACTACAGCCTGGGAACAACCTGCTCAGTTGCCCAGGGCAAAGGAGAATGACAAGTCCATTTCCTCCACTTCAGGCCACTGTGAAACTTGATATAACACCCTCCACTTTTCTCCCTCTCTAAGGCTGTGGTATCAGCCTGATATAGGATGCAGACACTGCATTTCTGCAAAACATTCGCAATGGTGTACTAGATAAAACTAGCCTATGGTGGCTCTCAGAAATGGTGTAACTCTCCATTTATTACCTATTAAAGTCAGCAGAAGTCCAGCGAGAAAGAGGCCACTGGTAGCTATGATCTTCTATAATCTTTCACTGCAGGCTTGACACTGGCATTACAAGAAATAATATTATTAACAGGTCTTTGTGCCGTGCCTTGAAGGGGTGGGGCATTATTAGCCCTAACAGAAAAGATGGGGGCACTGATAATAAGGATGGGAGGAAAATAATGCTAATAATCACTCCTATTCCTAGCCAGAAGCTATGCAGGGGGAGGAAGACACAACCCCCAAACCTGAAGTTAATTTGTGACAAACTTATTGCATTAAGCTACTCAAAGGACTCTAGCTGTGATATTGCACCAGCCCAGCTGCACACAAAACCTCCTCCGCCTCAGGCTGCCTCTCACATCATGCCAGCTGGTGCCAGTTGGAGGAGGAGGGAGGGAAGGAGGGCAAGGCAGGGGGACACAGCATTCTTAGCTGAAGGACATGTACTCTTATTCACAGGGCCTGGGAAAAGAAAGGCCACCCATCATGGCAAAAGAACAAAAAAAAAAAAAAAAGCCACCCAATTGCCGATGGCTATATAGGGGATATGGGAGGAAAGGAGCGTCTGGTCTTAAAATGACTCCCTCTTATGCTTGCCCATTCTTTGAGGTGCTTACAGTGCTTGAACATTTCTAAGAGTGCTGGTGACAGTGGAAATCAATGGTGGGTTTGTCCAGCTATAGGTGGTTTTTCAGTCCCTGTTGGCAGCAGCATGAAGAGCCAGCCTTCAAGATCAAAAGACAGGATGTCTAACTGACCTCAAAAGCATCTATGATGTAGTGGTTTGAACTTTGGACTATGATCAGGGTTTGATTCCTCACTTGGCCATGGAAACCCCCAGATAACCTTGGGTGAGTCACACACTCTCAGCCCCAGAAACCCCCATAATAAGTTCGCCGTAAGTGGAAAACAACTTGAAGGCAAAGAACAACAACAAGCAAATGTTGGATAATTGATAGAGCAGTTAGTAGGCATACTATTATGCTTATCTGCTCTGGAGTGTTGTTGTTTTGTGCCTCCAAGTCATTTGTGACTTATGGCGGAGCAATTTCCAGTAAATTCCTCAGTAAGTCAGCAAGAGACTGCTGTAGCCCCTGCAGTGTATGCATTGCCAGGATCACTTCAAAACCTTTTGTTGTAAGAAGCAAAGAACAACAGGTAGCCCCATTCCAGTTGTACTGGACTTCAGTCTGGGGATGGCTAAAGGCTCTCATGTTGTGAGACTCTGGGTTTTCTTCTGAACATGAAATGATTTAGTTCAATTTTTAATGGAAATAGTGAAGCTGCCTATTTATTCCATAAATAGGTTCAGCACCTGGGAGAACACCTTTAACAGTCAGTCTGAAACATGGCATGGATTCTCATTGACTTGGGAGCCACCACCCACCACTGGTTTGCTGTAACAACGCTATTTATAAGAAATGTAGCAGCAAGTAGAAAGAAGAGCAAGATTGTTATCATTTGTAAATCAGTGTGGCTGAATTGCAGCTGATTGCACTTTATTCAAGGGTATATTGTTATTCACTTTGCCAGATTCAGAGCAGGAGCACCTTGTAAAACTAGCAATAAGAAAATATTTTAAGAGACATTCCTTTCCTTCTATAATTAAGGTTCACTTGAACTGCGCTCAATAGATTTATGCTGTTATGGAAAAAAAAATGTGTCAGATGCTTCTGGCAGAAGCCAGGGTCTCAAGAGGCAGAAAGACAAGCCCTCTTTCCAAACACACACACACAGAGGAAGCCTTGCAACAAGAGCGTTCTCCATAGGGGATTTTATGTGGGACTTTTACAGCTAGGATATGAAATGTAGCATTTCTCATTTTGAAAGCAGCAGAACTGTCCAGAGGCCTTCACAGTTCAGTGTTTTGTTGATAAATATCCCTGAGCAAGTATCTGACAGAGCTAAGCAAAGACTGGAGCTTATTAGCCGGAATGAATGCTATTATATTGCCTTTTGCTGCGCCAAAGCATTTCTGGATAAACTAAGTTAATCTTCTGTTACTTTTGTGTGTCTCTCACTAAGCTCCTCCAAACATTAGGGAGGAAGAAGAGGAGGGGGAGACCAGTGGATGGAATTACGTCATCCTTGCAGGGTTTTAAGACAGCAGGGGTCTCTGTTTCCAAGGCCCGCCAACTTTGGCTTCATTATTCTCACACTGGCACTTAACAAGGAGGCAGGAGGAATAGCTCGCCTGGCAGCCGATCCAGCCGCCTGTCTGTCCATCCTGCTGTATTCTTTAGAAGTGTTCCCATTGCTTGTCATCTTGTCAAACCCAACACTGTGGGATGCTGTGTTTGGGCAAATTAACACAGGCACAAACACACAAAATGAAAGCAAACCACTCCAGTCTCTTGGGCATTAGCTGCTGTCAGCTTCAGCAAGCAAATACCCAGCAGCCAGACTTTTATATCTGGAGTTGGGGGTGTAGTGCGGAGGACTTGGAAGGATTGATTAACTCTTATTTCTGGTGTCTTAGAAGTGGTTTGTTTTTTTTAACCTTAAGATGCTGGCCTGGTCCTAAGGCCAATTTCTCTATAAGCTAGTAAACCTCTGGCTGGGTTTATATGGCTTCAGACTGAAGCCAAAGGCACACATGATTAACATTCTCACATATAATTCTCACCCCCTACACATATTGGGAAAATGCATTCCATCAGGAAAATCCCCCACCTGCCTGCAGTATGAAGTTGTATAGTCCAGAAAGAGAAATGCCAAAAGAGTTCTAATTCTTATAAAGTTACTGAAAACCTGAGATTCCACAATGAAAATGAAAATGTTCTGCTACACATCCTCTTTACACCAATGGGCTCTATCTGGGTCCTTGTTCCTGACTAGAAAGGGTTGGGGATATGTATGGAGCTAGGAATACTCTAAGCATGGAAAGGTACTTTTGGAAAATATATTGCTACATTTGGAGTTCCAATACACCCAAAAAGAATTCCTTACTGTTCCACTTACAGGTTTCTTTAATATTAAAAAAAATCACCATTTGCTTTCTCATTTCTCAAAAGTAACTAAAATAAATACTTTTAGTTGCTTTTAAAAAGAAAACTACAGAGTGTTACTGTCCTTTGGCTTGTGGTACAAAACACACCCTTCTCTTGTAGCTGTAACTGTTTTGTATTCATGATTGCTACTGAGGGGCTCAACAGACCACTCCTTTGGAGTGGCCTGCAGCTGCCTCTTTCCTTGCCAGATCAGGGCCATGGCAACTACATGCCATGGCCTCGATCTGGTCTTTCTATGGTTCAAATAGAAGCTGCAAAAAGCAGCTCCTTTTTGTGCCATGGAAAGGGCACCCTAGGTGCAGCAGCTGAAGATGCAGCGTGACACCATCTGCAGTCTGGTCAGGCAGGCAGCGTGGAGGTGTGGTATATGCATTCCCACCCCACACTAACCTCCTGACCAGGCATTATACACAGGCATGAGGGCAGGGTGGCAGCGGAGTCAGGGGGGTTGGCATGCATGTGCCACACACCCATGCAGCCCCCACACTGGCATATAATGCCAGTCTGTCAAGCCCCTATGTCACTAATTAATTAATTAATTAATTAATTTGTATGCTGCCTTTCCTCCAGGAGGGACCCAAAGAAGCTCATAGATAAAAAAATTGTTTAAATTTCAGTAACATTCAAAACCATTAAAATCTTCTATAAACAATATAAAACATCAAAATATACAAAAGCACAAACACACACACATATATATAAGCATAACTAAAACCTATTTGCTCCATATACCCCCTCCTCCTTGATAAAAATTATATATCCTATACCTGCTTAAATAAAAATGTCTTGGCTTGCTGATGAAAAGCAAGTAGGGAGGGGGCCAGCCTAGTTTCCATGGAAGGGAATTCCAAAGGATGGGAGCAGCTCCAAGAAGGCCTTCTCTCATGTCCTCACCAAGCAAGCCTATGAAGATGATCGGACTGAGAGAAAGCCTTTTCTTAAAGATCTTAGGGCTCTGGCTGATTTATATAGGAAAATATGGTCTCTCAAATAGTCTGGACCTATACTGTGTAGGGCCCAGGTTCAATTGCTGGCATTTCTACATAGGGCTAAGAATAAATTCTGCCCAAAGTCCTTGAGAAATGCAGCCAGTTGGTGTGTACAAATGGCAGGATAGAATGATAAAAGATTTGGAGTCCTTTCACATTTACAATTATAGTGTTATGATTCCACTTTAACTGCCGTGGCAACATTCTGTGGAATCCTAGGATTTGAAGTTGAGAGAGGGAGTACTTAGAATTCTATTACCAGAGAACTCTACTGCCTCCCAAACTACAACTCCCTGGCATCTTGAGGATTGTTGTTGTTCTTGTGTGTCTTCAAGTTGTTTCTGACTCATGCCAACCCTAAGGCAGTTAATAAAGAACCAGAGTACATAGCGTGAAAGGCCCTCTGGACTAATATAAGAGAGCTTTCCTATGGTCCTGATTGAAAGGATCAGACAGCAGATAATGTAAAAGAATCTCAGGCGGGATACAAACCGCCGCTTTGCGGCGGTCTGCCGCCGCCGCCGGTTAGTCCGTGGGGGAGCCGGAGCCTTCACACGGCGCGGCTCCCGTGCAGACTGAAAAAGAAGCTCCAAAATGGAGCCAGGGGCGCACTCGCTACGTCACAAAGGACGCGACGCGTACGGACGCTCAGTGTCCGATACGCAAAGATGGCACTGGCCATGTAGAAGGGCCGGTGCCATCTTGTACGGACGGAGTCCATATTAGGCCCAGGGGCGTCTAGAAGAGACGCCTCTTTTTAAAAATGGGACGTCCTCCGGACGTCCCAAATGCCAGTTTGTAACCGGCCTCAGATTCTGAAATTCTGTTGCTGATCAGACTAGATCAGGAGTGGGCAACTGTAGCAGGAGCGACTTTTCTGCTTCCAGAACCAAGTGCTAAAAATATTAAAATGAAAAGAAGAGAGAAAGAGAAGCAGCCTATTTCTGATTTTTTTTTTAAAGTGTGTTTTTCCATGTTACACTACACTGCTTCTGTTGGTTTTTATTTCAGCATTTCTGCCAAAAGGATAAAGAAAAGGGCTTTTGGTGGATTTCAATAAAGTTGTCTCACTACAGTTACTTCAAAATACTGAGTATTAAGAACTGTTCTATGAACTTTTTTTGATATATATTTTAAAGAGTTCACTAAATTCAGTTAATTGACTGACCATAATGTTTTTCTGTTTTTTCCTATATGTGTCATTTCTACTTTGTTGTGTTCCTGCCTGTGGTTGATCAGTGATATTTTATAAGGCAGCTTTCTGAGTTTGTTTTTCTATGCCATTTTGAGAACCCTTGTTAAAGATGAAAGATTATATTCTTAATTGATGGTGATAATGATAACAATGAGACTTGGAGTATCCTGCAATGCAAACAAGGGCATCCTTAACCCTGAAGGATGTGGTGTCCTTCTTGCTTCAACATAAGCCACTAATGGTTGACCAAAAAGGCCACTTTAATGG
>NC_056523.1:71763241-71767620 GCF_019175285.1 Sceloporus undulatus | reverse complement strand
TTTTTCTTGGAAAGTTTCTTCAAAGAGGGGATGTCCTTGCCTTCCTCTGAGACAGGCTGCGACAGTGTGACTTGCCCAAGGTCAACCCATAGGTTTCCATGGCCAAGCTGGGATTTGAACTCTGGCCTCCAGAGTCATAGCCCAGCACTCAAACCACTACATTGCTATCATCCTACAAACATACTGACAACAAACAAAGGAATATTAAAAGGGCAAGTTAAATCAAATGCCTGCTTTGTCTTGACCAATATCAACTTACAGTGAAAAAGAAAAGTGATATGGGTTGCCTTGACCTTTCAGAGCAATTTCCAAAAGATTCAGAACTGTAAAATTAGAAGCTGTCTATGAGTTCTGTCTCTACTCTATGAATTCTATTTCATGAGAGAGGAAGTTTTCTCTGCTACACCACTGTACCTTAGAACCCAATTTAATACCTCAATTCATAGTGCATCATAAATGAAAGGTCCCTATTTTAAACAAGTTACTTTTTTGACTACCAGAATTCTCCTGCCCTCAAGACCAATGTTCTTGCTAGCTGTGGCGTTCTGAGAAGTTAGCACTTAGCAATAGCATTTACATTTCTATAATACATAATAGTGAACTCAGCATTCTCTAAGTGCTTTACAATTTGTAAGCCAATTGTTCCCAAGAAGCTGGGTACTCATTTTACCAACCTATGAAAGGATGGAAGCCTGAGCCAATCTGGAGCCCTGTAGGATTGAACTCAAAATGTTGTGGCTGCAGTAATGGCATTTAATGACTGCGCCACCAGATTTTAAAAACTTTAAAATAAAAAACTTTCCTAAACTCTTTCCATAATCTGGTGGGTGGATGTGCCAGTGCCCAACATTTGAAAAGAGGAGTGCTTACTTTCTAAGCAGGGAACAAACCTAGCCCAGTGTTCTGTGGCAAGTGGGGAGAAGGCAAGATTTGCCACCTCCACTAGTGCTACTACAATCATCTTGTTATGAACATTGTGGTGAATTATGTGAGCATGAGTCTTAACAAATATTAAGATTAGAAAAATCCCAAATCAAAAAATGGATAATAGAAACCACTTCTACCAGCAATTGAACTCTTTGCTCTTTCTCTCTTCTTCTTCTTTATATTTTCCAGCCGTCTCTTGAAATCATTTGAACTCCCTTGCCCAAAGCTCTCTCCCTTTCATCATGGTAATGATGTGGGACTACTTTCTTTTGATCACACACAGACAGACAGAACAAATGGTGCTTCTAGAGACTAGACTCCCTGCCAGCAGCAGGCAGGTGTTGGCTGGGCCTTCGCCAAGGCACCACCATCATCCCCACCACCACAGGCTACCTGGCAGAAGGTGCACGAGGCACCTGCACCTGTTTCTTTGAAATCCAAAAGCTCGCAAACAGGGCAGGTTGCCAGGTGGAGGAAATCATTCTATCAAAGAGTGTAGAGGGGAGATTTGACTTCATCACTCACTTGCATCATGAAAGGATGTAGAAATCCAAGGTGAGCAGTCAGTCTTCAGACCTGATAAAAAGAACACTACTTCTAGCTGTCATCCAGGGTGGTAAAACAGAGAGGGGTGCATTTGAGTCCCAAAACCATGTATGTGTGCCAAACTATACCCATGGCACAAGAAATGGCCACCATCCATTGAGTTGAGCACAGCAGTTGCTGTTGTGGCTAGAAGCCTGGGTTCTAGGATTATAGGCTCTTCCTCAAGTGCTTTAACTCTGTGCTTTTAATAGAAATTTTTATTTATTTATTTTAATTGGCTGATAAGATATTGTTGTTGTTTGTTGTTGCATGTCTCCAAGACATTTGTTACTTATGGCAACGCTATCATAGGGTTTTCTTGGCAAGTTTCTTTAGAGGGGGTTTGCTATTGCCATCCTCTGAGGCTGAGAAAGAGTGACATGCTCAAGGTCATCCAGTGGGTTTTTATGCTCGAGTGGGAACCAAGCCCTAATCTCTAGAGTCAAAGTTCAAACACTCAAACCACTACAAAGTGCTGACTTTCCAATAAGCTTTTAGCTGTACTTAATAAAGACTGTTACAAACCACCACCTTGGGTCCGAGGCCAGGAGAAAGGTGGGATATATATATTAACAAAGGGGTGGAGCTTCTGTGAGTCACACCCTAGGGGCGGAGCTAGCAGACTATCTCTGTTAGAAGCAGAACTTGAGTCAGAACCTTGCCTTTAAGTATAAGCTAGCAGCCAGGACATTCCTATAAAGTTATATTCCCAGTAGATTGAGCTCGCTGCCAGAGACTGGTGAAAAGGCCAGGTCATCAGGGCCCTTAATGTTGGTGTTTACCAGAGGATTTTTTGAGGAGGAAGCCCACAGTCCTGTTTCAGTCATTATTAAAGACTTCACAGTATGGATGCTGAGGGATCTGCTGCAGTCACCTGCAACACTTGTGGGAAGTCTGTCTTCTTGCCTACAGAAGTGGAGAACTTCACATGCACCAAGTGCAAGTTGGTAGCCCTTTTGGAGGAGAAAGTACAGCAGCTGGAGTCCAGATTAGCTACACTTCAGCATATTAGGGAACAAGAGGATTTCCTGGACAGAACGGAACTAACGATCTTGGACAGGGACCACAGAGAGGAAGTTGCTGGGGCAGAGGAGGTCACTTGCCATACACAGGAGGCAGACAGCTGGAGGAATGTCAGACAGAGAAGTAGGCCAAGAAGGGATTGTTTTGGGAGCTTGCAGCTACAGAATCGATTTGAAGCTCTTTCCCTTATCAAGGAGGATGAAGAAGAGCAGCATGGACTTCAGAGACAGAGCAGGGGAGCCTGAGAGTTCCACCAGAGGGAACAGCTGCTGCTAAACCTCGGAGGAGGTGTGTGGTCGTAGTGGGGGACTCCTTGCTGATGGGTACAGAAGCAGTGATTTGTAGGCCTGACAAGATGTCTCAAGGGGTGTGTTGTCTCCCAGGGGAAAAGATCTGTGATGTGAAAGAGAGGCTGACAAGATTGGTCAAGCCTACTGACCAATACCCCTTCCTTTTGGTCCATGTGGGAAACAATGATACTGCAAGACACAGCCTGCAGAACATCAGAAGGGATTATGAGGCTCTTGGTAGGAAGCTGAAAGAAATGGATGCACAAGTTGTCATCTCGTCTCTTCTGCCAGTTGAAGGGCATGGTCCAGGAAGGGAGAGGAAAATAGCAGATGTGAACAACTGGCTTCGCAGATGGTGCCGCCGAGAACGATTTGGATTCTTCAATCATGGGCTGTGGTTCCATGAGGAAAGACTTCTTGCAATGGACGGGTTGCATCTCACACCAGTTGGAAGAAATGTTTTTGCCAACAGTCTCAAGAACTTGATCGGGAGGGCTTTAAACTGAGTTCTGTGGGGGAGAGAGACAATATTAAGGAAGACAAAAGGGCTGGAGAAAATGGAGCCCTGGTGGCGCAGTGGTTAAATGCCTGTACTGTAGCCATTCACTCGAAACCACAAGGTTGCGAGTTCAAGACCAGCAAAAGGGCCCAAGCTCGACTCAGGCTTGCATCCTTCCAAGGTCGCTAAAATGAGTACCCAGACTGTTGGGGGCAAATTAGCTTACTTGCTAATTAGCTTACTTGCTGTTCACTGCTATGATCTTTGGAATAGCGGTATATAAATAAAACAAATTATTATTATTATTATTATAGTCAAACTGACATAGAGGAAACAAGACAAATAGTGCAAGGATCCAACAGTGGGAGGCAAAAAAACTTGCACAGGCAGCAAGTAAAGGAGACCCATGGTCTGCGATGTCTCTACACTAATGCACAGAGCATGGGAAATAAGCAAGATGAACTCAAACTCCTATTACAACAAAGCAAATATGATATAATAGGCTTCACTGAAACCTAGTGGGATGAGTCTCATAATTGGAATGTGGAAATAGAGGGGTATAACCTTTTTAAGAGAAAAAGGCCAAACAGGAAAGGAGGAGGAATAGCACTATATGTCAGAGATATTTACACCAGTGAAGAAATCCAGGACATCAATTCTGGAAGCCAAGTGGAGAGCATCTGGATAAAAATTAAAGGTGAGGGAAACAACAAGGATGTTTTGGTGGGAGTCTACTACAGACCCCCAAGTCAGATGGAAGAATTGGATGATGCCTTTCTAGAACAGATGACTACACATTCAGAAAGGAGAGATGTAGTAGTGATGGGTGACTTCAACTATCCTAATATTTGCTGGAAGTCAAACTCAGCCAACTCCTCAAGGTCTAGCAAATTCCTCACTTGCCTCGAAGACAATTTCATGGTCTAAAAGGTGGAAGAGGCAACAAGGGGATCAGCTATTTTAGATGTGATCCTAACCAACAAGGATGACTTGGTTAATGGGGTGCAAGTAGTGGGATCATTAGGTGACAGTGATCATGTTCTCCTGGAGTTTGT
>NC_056523.1:71745163-71763216 GCF_019175285.1 Sceloporus undulatus | reverse complement strand
CTGCATCGCTTCGCAGCTAGGCTATAATTTCCCTCATTAATCTCTTAAACATATGAGTTAAGAGATTTAAAATATTGGGAAGAATACGGAGAATTTCTCCTAATCCCATATTGCGAAAGGCAAGACATAAATTAAATTAAAATAAAAGGCCTTAAAAATAAAACATATGAATCTTTTTACCAAGTGTTAGTTATTTTTGGAATATTATTACTTAGGACCCGATTTTAAACGGGCCTTTGCGATGCCCCATCACATGCTAGGAGTTGGCGGAGGATGCAGCAATCCATACGGCCTACCCTAGCACGTGACGGGTGCGTCAAAATGGCGGTGACTTGTACACATGGGAGCCACCATTTTGACACAAATGGATGCATAGCGCCGAGGTCCTGTCGCGCTGGCGAGTCACGGAGTGCACCATTTGTCACTCGGGGTTGTTGCAAGTGCGATGCAAAAAGAACCGCTTTTGTGTGGGTTCTTTTTCCACAGCCAGGAAGCCTCGTCGATTTAGACAGCTAAGGTTTCCCGCCGGCGGAAATGGAGGTGGGGCAGCAGACAGCCCTTTTGGGCGGTCTGTATCCAACTTAATTATTTTTATTTATAGCAGTTTGAATTTTGCAGGATAGAAATGTGGTCTTGAACTATTGCCTGTAATCTCAAAATAACTTTTAGTCAAGAGAAAGCTGTTTCCAAAACTTTCCAGTACAGCACTGGGAAGAACAATATCCTCTCTCTAAATCAAGTCAACTCGATCTGATCCTTTCATTATTTGAATGAATAGCACACATAAGCTGCACATCAAACAGAATTGGCTATTTGAGGTTTATGAGTTCTCCTTGATATATTTTCGTTTATTTTCTGCTACTTTTTCCTTAACTAGCTAGTTTTACCTCTCATTGGGTTTTCTTTCTGCTTTTTCTCCTAAATGAATTCAGCACAATAAAAATTAAGGGAATAAAGGATGGTTGGAAAAAGACAAGGCTTTATTTAAAAAAAATAAGTTGTTCTGTACATGGTAAAAAGGAAGTATATCGAAAATTGGAAAACCACCCTTGATTAATCAAAAGAAATATAATATCGGTGAAATCAGTGGAATGACATTAAACAAATTAGTGTGAAAATCTAAATCACATGGAAAATGCAGTAAAATGAAGGCTTCCAGAAGGTCACTGTGTTACTATGTTGCAGTAAAAAATGACACTGAGTCTTGTGGATCTATACATTGCACATTTATTATGGCATAAGCTTTTTAGAAAACTATAGATGACTGGTATATCCCCATGGCAGGGATATAAACACAGTTATACTGGGAGATGTTGTAAACAGTAAGGTCAGAGAGAGAACTGAAATGCAGGAAATGGCAGATAATGGATAATACTCCAACAGTGAACCTAAAAATGGTAGATTAGATGCTTACACAACCCATCTGCACTTGTGAGCTGATTAAGAAATAAGAACTGCGTCTGATACTGCAGAAATAATCCAGGTTGATAGCCACTTTAACTACCTGGTTAATCCAGGACTTCTGGAAACTGTAGAGTTTGTTGTTGCCCAAGCTATTTGACAGAGAGATGCCTACAAAACTACAGTTCCCAGATTCCATCGCATTGAGCCATGGCAAGTTAAAGGTTGTCAATCTGCATTATCTTTGCAGTGTGTCTGCAGCCATAGCCACACAATTCACACTACAAAAATCTGGAATGAATCTGGGTTGAAAAAAAGAATCCTGTTGTTCACACACGTGTCCAAAATGCAACCAATCACTTGGGGGGCGGGGGACAATTAACCCAGGATATTCGATACCATCCCCCCCCCCCACTTTTCCTGATCCGGCAATGTGGCAGTTGAATAAGCCTCCAAATCAATTTGGTTCACTCTGCATTGTTCAAAGGAAAGGAGGCGGCCCATTCACCCAAAATTATAGCAAATGTGAAAAACAAAGGGGTTAACAAGACTCCAAATAAAAGGGGAAACAACAAACCTGATATGCTTCATGAGGGCAATCTGCATCTCCTCAGAACAAAAAACGTGTGTGAATGCCCCACAGGTGTCAAAGGCTGGCATATCCAATTTTCTCATATTTGTGTCCACTGATAATTGTTCTCAAGGGATTCAATTGAAATCTGTAAGTGGACATATGTAGCCATCAAGGTTGCTTTATTCCACCAGAGTTCCCAAACCATCTTCTCCTGGCTATAAAAAGAAGTATGTGCCCTTTAGAAGCTTTGAGGGAACAACAGTTCATCTTTTATGTATGTTTACACACACACGCGAACACACAACACACACACATTACATAGTCAGAAGCCTATGTCTCGAATGGCAATGGGAGGGGAGCAAGCACAGGAAATCTGTTGGCTTCATGACCTCATTGTGGTTATCAAAAGCGTCCTCATGGAACAGTTGAAAGATGTTACTAGAAGAGATGCACTGGAACTTGGGATCCAGCTAGTATCTCTTAAGATGAACAGTGTTACTTCTTTATTAGGGATGGAAAAGATAGCGAGATGGGTTGATACCTGAGACTTTTAAGATTATGAGTGGTGAAGAGAGGAAAAGTCTGGAAGAAGTGGGGACTGAAAGGTGTGCACTTCACTTGAGAATCATCGTGTGATCACTACATCATCATTTCTGACGCCTAGTGGTTGTATCATTAGGCCAATGTACAGGCTGTCCAAGCTATATGTCACCAGATGAATTGCTCACCTCAGGTTAATGTCAGATGGGCTTTAGATCACTACTTGGTCAGTTAGGTACACGGATGAGCAAAGCTTTTTTCCAAGGATGGTAAGAAGAAAACACAGGCAAAATGCCTGCCGAAAAAAACAACATGATTTGTATACTCTTTACGATAGATGAATCTTAAACAGTTGGACTATTAATTATATGTTAATTGTGTTGAATGCCACTTTCTCCCCAAAATGGGGAGGAGTTGTGCCTATCCATATTTGAACCTGTGTAATACAGATAACTCCTTATCAATGGGGGGAGGGAACTGTGAAAGAAGATCTGGATACTTCCCAGAGCCTGACATGTGACAAGGAATGTGGGAAAGTAGCCTACATTAGGCAATGATATGATAGTTGGGAAAAGAATGCTTGATGAAGCTCTTTATCATATCCAGGTTGGATCACATTTGACTATTTGTGAAAAGAGGGTGCATCTGCAGAAAAGAAAACACATTGTCAGTCCATACGAAGGAAGGGGATGGTGATTTTTATCATGCCTTTTCTTTCCATCTCACCATGTTGTCTGGAATGCTTCAACAACCATCCAAAGACGTGCATATTATATTATTAAATATTTATTGTTGTTGTTTGGGTGCCTCAAGTTGCTTCTGACTTATGGACAACTCTAAGGTGACCCCTTCTATATGCTGATTTTTTGGGGGGAGGAGAGCACAAGACATAAGGAGAAGGGGGGGGGGGGGGGGGAAAATCACCAGACTGATTTTTTCTGTGATTCTTGAGTGAAGATCTGTAGGAAGAGGTTGGATCAATTTTTTAAATTAATTAATTCAAAACATTAATCCATCCAAAGTGCAAACAAAGACACACAGTACTCCAACCACCCAACCCACAATACACACCACCAATAAAGGAGAATCAAACTGATAAGCATAGCACTGAATAGATTAGGAGATACAAGTCCAGAGGAAACAAAGGTATCCACACAGTAAACGGCAGCAGAGGCAAGGGAGAATGAGGAGAGTAACCAGCCTTCCTGACCTAAGATAGCAGCAAAGGAGGAAACAAGGAGCAATGGAAGCAAAATCAAGAAGACAGGAAGGCCTTACAGGAAAGAAAGGAATTACAAGAAAAAAGTACAGCTAAAAAGACTATAATACAAAAAGTGTAAAAATAAAACAAAACAAAACAATAATGCTATCAAAACATAAAGCTAAACACATTAAATAAAAATGCATGTAAAACAAAAAAAGAGGCAAAAGTACAGCACCCACCACTAAAAGTCTTTTTCTCAAAGCCAAAACACAGGCCTGAATAAAAAGATATTTGTGTCCCAACAAAAAGAGAACAGAAGGAGGGGAATGAATCCTCTGGGAGAGAATTCCATAACCGGGAGCAGCACCAAGAAGGCCCTCCTTATTTACTTACACAAACAAGCTGTAAGGAATGGGCCAAGAAATCAAAATCTCTAATATGCACATTAGAGTTTCCTCCAAAACAGGGGCCTTCTAGAGAATGGTCAGACTACAAAACTCAATCATTTCTAGCCAGCTTCTCCAGTACTGTAATGCCGAAGGTGATGGTTGCTGTATGTCAGAACACTGGAGAATGAAAGATTGGATAAAGTCGACTCTGATATTCAAACTAGTCAACAAAAAAACTTATGCCAATTGATACAAGTAAACATTTATGTCCCCCCCCCCCATATACCCCCTTCTTTGGCATTCTCTCCCTCTCTTGAAAAATGAAGGCAATTATTTATAAGGGCTGAGGGGAAATCCATGCAACTGGCGTAAAGACTGATGGTGTAGAGTAGCATGATGCAAAAAAGTGGTTTCAGGCAACTGGGCTATGACATGCTCAGGCATGGAAACTTCCTGGGTTGGGAAAAGTCATACCCCTTAGCATCAGAGCAAAGCAAAGAGAAACTCTCTCGACAAAGCTGAAAACCCCATGAGGTTTGCTTTATGGTCACATAAGTCAGAAATGGCTTGAAGCACAGAACAAACACAGGCGTGAATAGACTTTGCTTAAATGGGTCATTTGAGTTTGTATCTAGTATTTCAATTTCTGGCTTTAATGGCCTTTGATATATGAGCCTGGGACTCGATCTAAAGTGGATTGAGAAGTAAAAAGAAATGAGTAGTGCAATAAAGAAGTCAACAGTGAATTGATAGGAACAAAAGGCAAAACTTTGCTACACAGTGGACTAGTGATAAACACTCTTAAACAGTTGAACAAGTATAAACGAGATTCCGGGTGTACACTCCCATATTTTATTTAAGTGAAGTAGAAAACCACACCCTGAAGACAAGTTGCAAAGTACTTGAGAAACACAAATGAACTGGCCAGCATGTCATTGCAACGTTTGGACTTGTTGAAACACATCATCCTCTGGGCTTGACCCATGAGAACAAAAGTTCATGAACCATTTGTCGTTATGTTTTGTACGATGCCTTTCATGGTTGTTTTTCTAACTGTTTACTATGTTAGTGAGGTAATAGTTCAAATAGAGGCTTTGATACTAATAATTATGACTAGCCCTCAACCTAGTGAAGGTGCACCATAAACAAACACAATTTGGGGGATTAAATCCAATGTTAACACACCCATGGTAAGAACCCATTGAATAGTGGAAATGTACATAGCTGTTGATTGCCAAATTCCATTATATATTATTATATTATGATTATATATTAATATATTATTGATGGACTGTTTTAAGCTGGGATTAAATGACTAGATTAGGTCTCAGAATGAAAATGTCATTGTAAAATGTCCATTGTAACATTGCAAGGTCTCCTTCACATTACACAACTATAGCACTTGATACAACTGTAATTGCCATGATATAGCCCTGTAGAATCCTGGCTTTTGTAATATATAAGGCATGGAAGAGGGAATTCTCAAACTTCTGAGGTATTTGTACTATCAGCAACCAAAAGCCGCAAGCAATGGCCAATGAGAAGGAAACTGACATTTGGAAGAAAACAAAATTTGAGAACCACAAGCAAGAATATATGAGAGGAGAAATCTAAATACACAACAAAAACTACAAAACCAGGATTTCAAAAGATGGAGCCATTGGAAGTTAATGTGGTATCAAAGTTTGTAATTGTATATCAGGGCATTTCCATTTCAACAGAAGATGACACAGATTGCAATATTCTAAAAATCCCTAAGGTGGATCAGTCTTCATGGCTCAGCACATGGAAAACCAACATTCAGTGATTTTTTGTTGTTGTTTTACTGGGAAAACACTAGGGCTTCGGAAGTGAGGATGTCTCAAAACAATCTTTTTCTAGATGAGAGCCAGAAATCAGTAGACACTTTGCTTTGTTGGAATAACTAATTGACTTCTCCAAGAAATGTAATCTTTTCATGCAAACTGTACCGGTGTTTCAAAATGGTACCCAGATAGTGTCTGGCGTGTAGTCCCCAGTATGCCGATAGCCAACATTAACAAAACGTGTTATGAACAAAGTATAGGCCCCTATGCAAAATATAAATTTTATCAGGCGTTGTTCGCGCTATATGTTATTAAATTAATAAATCCTGCTCAACATAAACAGTTTTCCTCACAAGTGCAAATTGCACAATGGAAATTTACTTATAAAACTGAAACTTGTTTCAACAGTGAATGAGTGCTGACAATAAGCAGAGTCATGAATTTATAATAAGTCCAGAAGGGAAGTTTTAATATGGATTTCATGGTTGAAACTCCATCACATTTAGAAATGAGGCATTAGGTTTGAACAATTTAAAATAGTGTTTTAAAAAAAAAAAAAGGGGGGGGGGAATAGTGCAAAACAAGGACAGTTCTAGCTTCGTGCACCTCACCAAGTTGCATTAGTCTGTTTACTACACTGTGATAAATAAAATACAGGGCAATAGATAAAAACAACTGGTGTTGTATGCTGACCCTTCATCACACCAAGGCAACTCGTATAAGCCTTGACAACATTCCACTGAAATACAAGATGGGTAAATACGCACAAAAGCTAGAAAAA
Organism: Sceloporus undulatus; assembly: GCF_019175285.1. Lineage (NCBI taxonomy): Eukaryota > Metazoa > Chordata > Lepidosauria > Squamata > Phrynosomatidae > Sceloporus > Sceloporus undulatus. The sequence continues at coordinate 71,756,522 of NC_056523.1, read as the reverse complement.
TGGATTTTAAAAGCAATCTAAGGCTCTACTTGTTGGGGAGTCGAAAAAAATAATTCAACTGTGTTGCTTGTGCAAGCAAAGGGAGGAATTGGGGCTTCAGATGTTGTTGGAACGCAATTCCCAGATGGCCTTAGCCACACCTGGGATAGTAAGAATGCTGGGACATTGAGTTTACAGCATCAAGGGTCACACCAACCTGCATCTGATTACAGAGTACAATGATCCGCTTTTGGTGCTATTTAGGTGCGTTACAGGAGCATAAGGGATGTCCTCAGGAAACGTCTAGGTTAAAAAGGGGCGTCATTCTTGACACCCCAAGCACAATACGTCTGAGACGTACAAAGAGGTGGCGCCCCATCTACATGGGGGCTGCCATGATGGCGCAGCAAGCTCCACCATCCAAACGAGGCGCAAGAATGTGAGCTGTGCGCCACGGAGGGCACTTAGTGCGCCCTTCGTCAGCGGAAGGGGGAAGGAGCTTGAAACGGGACTCCTTCCTGGGGTCTTGCGTCAACGGGCGCAGCCTTTAGATGGCTGCGGCCAGGAAGTGACGCAAGGGAGAAAAGGGGGGCCAAGCATCCCCTTTCTCCTCCTCCCGCCACCGCGGGTGTCCTAGGGGCTTGAAGCCCCAAGGACACCCCTTTTCAGGCCTCAGGAAGTGGCCTGTTTGCGCTTCCCCGCGGCCGAAAGCGGCGGATCGGGGCTCAGCAGCTGCTGCTCTGGTTGCTGAGGCCTGATCGGCAGGGGAAAGGGGCGGGGCAGGCTGCCGCTTTTCGGCAGCCTGTAACGCACCTTTGATACTTTTTTGCAACTGGCTGTGAGTTGGGAAGGGGGGTGAGAGAAGTAAATACCACAAAGGACAACCATTGACAGAAAATGGTCACAAACTATTAACAGAAACATAACTGAAAGGAGGGTTGGCCCGAAAAGCAAAGGTCGGATTCCATCCACCAACAGTGTTGGTCAATAAACAGAGAATGCCGGGTCCCGGACAGGTTTGGGAGAAAGAGGGGTAAACGTCCAGGTGCGCGAGTCGACAACCCATCTGGCTATACGCATGTGTGATTTTCCACCTTGTCACTAGGGAATGATGAACGATGTCGCCCCGCCAGCCATTGGGACATCGCAAACTCAGCACCCCGGGTCCCCGGTGGACTCCACAACCTTGCTCTGCAGCAACAGGAAACAGCCCACCAGAATCGAAGACCATGCACCACACTACTAAAGTGTGACAGCATAACACCAAAACCGCCCCAAAGGGAAGGATGAGGTGGGGAGCAGGAAGCAGAATGGCGCGGCAACCGGCATCCCAGGGCCTAAATGAAAGCCAACAAGCCAACGAGGCTGGGAGCAGCAGAAGGGGCCACCCCCTTTTTCCAGCCCACAGGGGCTCGGCACCCCCAAGCAGCCAATAATGGGTACAATTATGCTCCCAAAGGACCCTGGAGCTGTAGCTGGAAGCAGCACCCTTAGCGTCTCCGTCCCAGGACCCCTGGGAACGAGTCCGCTGCTGGCAGGAGCCCGCATGGCGCCGCAAGGCAGGTCAACAGCGCCTGCTGCAGTCCACCCAGCCTTCCCGGCCCAGCAACTCGGCCGCCGGTAAGTGGGAGGGCCCCATTTCTAAAAGTAACATCAAAGTAGGTTTGATGAAATGACTGAAAGAAAATCCTTTTGAAATGCATGTAAAATGGCATTAAATGTAACATTTAAAGTAACCAGAAAAACACTAGCTGTTGCACTATCAAGTAACTTGCCATGTAATTTATTTGCCAGTTATAAAAAAGTAACTCATTATAGGTGGAAATTATATTTTTACTCTGTTCTTGGGAAATGTTCATTATCATCATTTCTTCTAACAATGAGTTCAGAGATGACATACACTGGTGTAGGAAGACATACATAACAAACATTGCAGAAAAACAATTAGGAGGAGTAGGCTAATCCAGAGAGAGGATCAAAATTCAATAATTTAATAGATGAGAAATTGGCCAAAAACTAATAAAGGATGGATTTCAAACGAAGAAAGTAAGGTACTACACTTGGGCAGAAAAAAATTCAATGCACAAATAATAAGGTATGAAGGACAACATGGACTGACTACATTACTGTGAAAGGGATCTAGGGGTCTAGTAGACCATAAGTGAAGAATGGAGGTTGACAGTGTTGATGCACAGTTAAAAAGCCAATCAATGCTAAACTGCATCAAGGGAAGTAAATGTCTACATTGAGGAAGTAATAGTGCCATTCATTCGCTTGAAAGATCCAACAGGGGACCACCGACATGAGGCCATGCAATGAGATGCAACTGTGTGGCAGGATGTTTCTAAAGATGGAAGAGGACCATTGCCTCCCAAAAAGTAATATTTTACAGTGGAACTCACCAGAAGTCAGCGGTAAGAGGCGCATCCAAGAAGAGATACAAGGACTCCCTGAAACAACATCTCAGGCTTGGGCCAAAAATTGATCACCAAACAATGGTCCACCCTGGCCTCACACTGGGAGGCATGGAGAGGCACTATACACGGATGGCTTTGCAAGCCATTCTTTGAATGCTCAGCGAACGAGTAACCGAAGAGAAACGAAACACACATGCTGAAAGAACCAAACAAACCCAGGTAAAACATCAACCCAAGGAGATCATAAGGGTGAAAAGGACGAACAAGATTGGTTAGTATAAAGGAGAAAGCACGGATGAACGAATTGCACGAAGAAAGCAGCGACTGCTTTGTCAGCCTCACCTGGAATATTGTGTCCAGTTCAGGGCACAAATTTAAAAAGGATGAAAAGGGGGAGGCGAGGAAGGCGGCAAAGAATGGATGCAGGGAGAAAACGGGAAGCGTGTGTAGCGGAGAAGAGAGGTTAAGAGGTGATATGATAGCCTGTAAATACATCTGAAGGGATGTCATCTTGAGTGAGGGACACAAGCTGTTTGCTCTGCTCCAGAGAACAGACCCGGACAATGGATTACCTACGGAAAGAAATTCCACCTCAACACTAGGAAGAGCTCCTAAGTAGGAGCTGTTTGACAGTGGAACATACTTCCTTGGGTGTGGTTGGAGTCATCCTTACCTTTTTAAACAGAGCTAGATCCCCATCTTTGTGGGTTCTTTGCTTCTGGTCAAGGGTTGGAGAGATGGCCCTGAGTCTCTTCAACTCTATGATCCGAGAACAAATGGTGAATGAAAGCCATAAATTATACATAGATTTGCACCGGGCCCTAAATTTAATGTCAAAAAATTAAGGACCTTTATCAGAAACGGCAAACAGTTCCATTTATTATTTTAATAACCGAGTGGACAAAGCACTTGAAAAAGGAGAAAGGACAAAGTAATAAGCAAAAAAAATTCTTCATATTTAATGGGTATGGCCTTCAATAAAAGACAGAACTAAGGGCAAACAAGTACAGGACTGTGGGCATATGTTATTTTACAGAAAAACCATGGCAAGTTAACCGATCAATACTTTCATTGGGTATTAGAACATTTCTCCAATTTCAGCCCTGCTCATCATGAACGTGTTGTCACTTATTGCTATTTTGACAAACCTGGTAACAAAAAAAAAGATCACTACGTGTATTTGTGTTGTGTATACTTCCTGAGGAAGCCACCAGTCATTCTGGCACCAGTGAGCTTTTATTATTCAAAAACACTCCTGTGGATCATTCCCATATGTCAGTCCACATGCAATGAACAGCAAGCATGTGCCTCCTCCTCATATGCACCAGTGAACACCTGTGTGTAGAAGAAAATCTATCAAGCGGTTCCACATTTCAGCAATCCGTTCTAAAGCAGAAGTCCATGTGAATGTTTCCCCCCACACAAATGTATGAATGTGAATGACCGCCATACATTCCTAAAATACTCATTTATACCGTTGGCTGAGGAGATATTTCCCCCCCTCCATTTTGCATGTGGAGAAAGGGGCAAACTGCCATTGCATCTTCTGACCAGGCAGCACAACACATCCTTCATTGCTTTGAACAGCAGGGCTAGCTGCAGAGTGTGCGGTGGAGGGAGAGCATGCTACATCACACACACACAAACTCCATTTGCCATCACTGTTTTTATCCTTTTGTACTCTCAGATTCAGACTCCCGCTTGTCTAAATGAAGGGCCGGCCCAGCGTGCCCCTAGCTATGTTGGGTCACTGTGCCCTGATGCAATGCATAAAGCATGGACGGAATTCATATACATTTTGTACTTAAATGGATTTGACTTCGGAAAGACACTAACCAAACCACCTTTCACAGATGAAAACAGAGGACACATTGCCAAAAAACATCAGAGCCAATGGTTTCACGATGAAGATGAGACTATTTCATGAGGAAGGAAGGGAAGAAAGCAAGTTAGGAACTTTGAATGTTACATTCTCTCAAACCTCGAGATGGCCATGGCAAACCCCTTTCTGAAGAACCGCTTTCAAACAACTCCATCACAATAGGCTCACCTTAGGGTTGGCATTAGATTGGAAACACACTTGAAGGCACCACAACAACAACAAATAGGCACTGAGGCGCTATGGCTTGCTTCTGTAAAGGGACAGTACACCCCAGCTACTGCATGGACAAGGACCTGCCAAAAGCCAAAACTGGACAGGGCTACCTAACCTATTATATGGTTGTGCAGAAATGGGATTTTAGCAAATGTTGCTTATCACACAACCAGGTAACAAGCAAACACTGATGAAATTCCCTTTTATGCACACCTATAAAGAGACACTAGCCCACTCAGGTTTCACTCTGCAGGCCTAGAACACATTTGCGGCATGAAGTGGGAGCAGAAACAATCCGGATAAGGCAGGAAAGTCAGTTTGTCTGTATCTCTATTTGCCCTGTGGGTCTTACCACTCGCAACCTGAAGAAAGAAGCCAATGAAGCTCAAAAGCTTACAACATGGATATTGTGTATTTTGGTTGGCCGCAAAGGTATCAACTGTTGGTGGATTTTTTATGGATTTGTCAATGGCCAACATGGATACCTCTGGATGTTTTCTGGATTTTAAGATATTGCTTTATTGCCTCAACAGGGAATCTAAGATTAGCCAGTGGACTGTGACCTATTTGAGGTTTTGACTCCAACAAAGGTAAAACAACTTTTTTCTTCCTAAATTGGATGGATTGGCTGTTTTACCTCAACCACCATCTAAAGTTTCCCTGATGCAAAAAGCATGAAGGCTTCTAAAAAATCCAGTGTTCTCTGCCTAACAAAGGACCTGGGGCCTCACAAGGATGGAGAACACATGGATTGGAAAGGAAATGTGTTTTGTTGTTGATTGTAAATGGATGTTAAATTTCCTGGACTTTGATATTCTCCCAGTTTGCCACATGGTCAGAAAGAGGAGGGGCCAGCCTGCAAAGAGATGCCCCTCTCCTACCATCTTAACTAAGAAGAGAAACAGCAAAATGCAGGCCTATGACTAACACTTCAATTTTTTTCTCCATTTGGTTTGTAAAACACCTTGCCTGATGAAGAGCCCGTGAAGCTTTGAAGCTTTGCAACATGTATACTGTCATTTGGTTGACCCAAAGTAAAGGTTACACTGTTTGGTGGATATTTATATTGATTCACTCTGCCCTTTGTAAGGTGGCAGTATTGGTGAAGGCCATTTAGGTTACAGTTGTGTACACATTAACTGCCAGTACGTTCCTTAGCGTCCTCCTGTACAAATCTATAGGATTACAATCCAATGGAGATTTCTGGAAAAGTTTGGGATGCATTCTCTCTCTTCTTACCCCCCTCCCGCCCAATCCACCCCAATTATTTATTTATTCAGCTGAAAGTTCTGGGTTGTGAGGTTGAAGATTTCAGCTTGGAGGAAAAATTATACTGGAAATAATTTGTGATCAGGCACAAGAACACAGAAATGGGAGCAAAAAAGAATCAGAGGAGCAGGTCATGAATATTTTACAGGCTGAACTATGCTCTCTGAAACCAGTCACTGAATTATTGAACATAAATGAGGCAAAGTCTTTTTAAAACTGGAGATTCTTATAGTAAATTAATGAATGGGGAAGAAGCAGCAGGATAAAGCGTTCAATAAATCACCTGCCATGCGTTGCTTCCACCTCATTTTAGTTTCAGCACAGTGGTTGGGTTGGGTTGGATTTATTTGGATAGTGTGCCAAGGATAATTAATGGTAATACCACCTTTTGTTTAATGCTTTAAAAAACCAGGAAGCAAAATTGCTTAAAATGCAGCTTTGGGTTCCTCTGTCATAAAAGCTGGTCAAAAGGAATGAAAACAGAAGAACACAGTCATTTCCTGGAGTCAAATGTCCTTTTAGAAATTGAAGATAGTGATTTAAGCAACTGAAGACAATTTTGCACCCCTAATAGGTACATCTGTATACTACACCTAATCAGTTTCATACTATTTTAACTGTCCGGGATGACTAAAGAAACATCAGGTTTATCGATTTAGTATTTTGAAACTCTCTTCTAGAAAGTTCAGTCTGCTCCATTGATCTCAGATTCCAAGATACCCTGAATACTGTCTGTAGAGACAGAATTAAACTGACTGAATTCCCAGTTCCTTTTTCTCAGATACCTTGGCACATAAATACCTCATCAAAATACAAATCCTAAGATTTTAAGATGGAAACAATCATAATTAAAGTAGTATGAAATTGATATATTGTGTAATGCAGATTGCCACTAGTTCTCAGGCTTTTAATCCTTTTGACCTCAGCTCCCAGATGACCTGGGTTAGCATGACCAATGGTCAGGGATTTTGTGAGTTGAAGTCCAAGACATCTGGATGACTAAGGGTTGAAACACTTCGATCTTTCAGAAAGTTGACCATGAGAAAAGAGAAATTCAAGTTCTGGGCAAGAGTGAGGGCCTAAAAGAAGGAGGAGGAGGAGGAGGAGGAGATAATTTGGGTTTTTAACTTCATATAAAAGGCAGGAATTTTGTGTGTCCTTGGTTAAGTGCTTTGCACTCCAAATAAGCTGAGTATATTAGTAATCTAAAACCCAGGCACAGTTTTGATGGACAGAGCAATGATCTAATTCACTATAAAGGTACTTCCATATTTACCTCATGACAGGGATAGCTGTTTGAGGTAGAAGACTTCAATAAATCATAGTTTCTTCCCCCAGGCCCTGCCTCCATCCCTACACATTCCATGTTAGCCTCTTCCAAACAAAACTTATAGACCAAGAAATGCTTTGAGCCATAAGCACTGTGCCCTATAGTCTCTTTCTGAGATGTAATCTGATGTGTGCCTTGTCACCTTTCTAGTTTCTGTCCTTTTTGTCTACAGTGGGCCCTTGGTATCTGCTTGAGTTTGGTCCCTTGACCCCCTATGGATACCAAAATCTGCTCAAGTGCAGAGGGTTGTAAAAGGGTGCACCTTATATAAAATTGCAAAATCAAGGTTTGCTTTCGGAATTTTACTTTTTAAAAAATATTTCAAGCTGTGTATGGTTGAATATGTGGATAATGAACCTGTGAATACAGAGGGCTGACTGTATTAACTGCCGTATTGATCTTCCATGTCACCAGAAGCTGGTCAAAAAGCGCAGTAGTTTCCAGCCTAAGCACTGATTGCACTATTTAAACTAATGGAGTGAGGGGAAGTGGTGTGTGTGTGTTGGGGTGGGTTTAGAGACAAAACACAACTTTAAAAATTAACTTTTGGGGATTACAATTCCCCCCATCCATCAGTATGGACACTATAGGCAAAAAGTAATTTTCCATGCTCTGAAAAAGTGTAGAAGAAAGGTGAAGAGATGCCAAAGGTGACTTACTGAAAGTGACATTAATAAATAAATGTGGGGAAAAACAAAGCAACAATCAGTTTCTGTTGAGTCTGATGTTCCTATCTTCTCTCAGCTTCATGTGAGGGTAATACATTATGCTAAGTAAGAGTTCTTTTTTTGTTGTTTTTAAATATTAAAAAACTGATGAGAAGAATTGTACACTGATGAGAATTGTCATGGTTTAGGACTGCTTCTTACAAAGTTCACATGTTGTTTGTGGCTTTCTGCTCATTTTCTGCACTATTCCAGCTCAGTATGAGTGAAGGCAGTAATGTCTAGTGGCTGCTTGTACATTACCATCTGCTTGGCATACAACCAGGTAAGTGATGAAAAGATGGACGAGGAAAAGGAGAACTAGGTACCCCCCTACACACACCATCTGGATCTGGCACCTGATATTCAGGAAGGCAGCAGCATCAGATTCTACACCTTCCTTCTGACACCCCAAGCCAGCAGCCACATAGTGGTACATAGGTCTGTTCGCTGGTGTTTGGGGCACAGTAGGAAAACATTTCCAACCCCTTCCCACCAGCAATTGGCAGCGAGATGAGGACCTGCAAGAAGTGTACTGCTTCTGATTCTCTCACCCGATGTGACTGCTGGCTGTTAAAGTGGGTTGGAGGGGCAATTGTGATTATGATAATAATACCATGATCATAAACAGGATACTGAACAGTTAGGAAAGTGTAAGTCTAGGTTATGCATTTGAAACTGAACAGGATGAGCATCATTATTGCAAGAAGAGCTTTCAGCTGAAATAAATACATTGGTATTTTTGGGTTCCACTTTTTGCCTTTGGCCCCATCCACTAGTGGAATGAGCCCCACCCAGTATAACATGTCTGAAATTGAAATCGGCCATCAGACTGAAAGAGGTCCCCTGCCTGTGCTCAAGGTGGTGCCGCAGATGAGTGGGCAAAGTGAGATCATCCTTCTCAGGCAGCACTTGCCATTACAGACTAGCGCCAGGGCAGCCCTCACCGTTCAGTGAGTTTGTTCCACAAAAACTAACACCAAACCACTCCTTATCCCAATTATACATGGCAAAACACTAAAGCATGTGAGTTACCACACAAAATAACATTTCTTATTACTCTGGTTGTTCAGAAACTGCTCAGGTTGGAATTATTTATTGTAATAACATGAGATAGGTCATAGGGTGAGTTCAGACTCAGAGGAAACTTGCATTAGCTTAAAGTACCTGCAGGAAGGGAGGATGTTTGCTGCATACCAGAAGTTTCATGTCTAAAGGAGCTGGCACAAGTAAAGAGTGTGGTGACACTGTCACAAAGCATCAGAATAGAAAGCTCTTCAGGTATTCTCTATAAACATGTGAGGAGGAAGAGCATACTAAGGTTTCCAAATCACAGGGAGAGTGTTCTGCAGATAAACAAGGATCTCTTCTTTGGAAAGTCAGCCTCTGGGCGTGGAAGACAAAGGAACCAGCAGAAGAGAGGGGTAGAACTATTGCTCAACACAGATAACACCTGAAGAGAATGATTGCTATAGATAAAGATGTGATGGCCATCCTCTGAAGATAGTTCAGGAAAAAAGTGGATTCATGCAACAGCTGTTTACACTGCAATAAGATTCTTTGCGGTGCTGTCATTCTGCCAGTTCACACTAGTTCACCTGTATCAGCTATTGTAGGGACAGAAAACAAAAATTCAGTTACATTCTTGTGAACTTGCTATATGTTTACAATGCAGTGGCATCATTGGGTGTTTCAGGGAGTGTGGATTGCACCAGGTGACACCCCAGAAGAGGGTTTATACCCGGTAGGGCCCTCCTTCAGGTGCAGCGGAGGGGCAAGTGCACCACTCATGGCCTCTTCACTGGCCTGGCTCTCTCCTGACAAGGCAGCGGGAGGGGAGGAGAGGGGAGGCAGACAGTCCCTGGTGTTCTGGACAGCCACTCCACACCAGTTATCACCAAGCCTGCTCATGCCACTGTTACAATGTTAAGGAAATGAAAATAAATAATTTAAATTATTATACTGGAATGGGGAGGGCAAAATAGCAATAGTGAGTCAATAGCAGTTGAGAAGCTACCTGTGTGGAGGAAAGTGAAATGAAGACTGATCATGAACTGAAGGAGAAGCTGGTGGTGGCAGATGTGGAAAAAATCAACCACCAAATGCCTGCAGTTACAGCTGTGCCTCAGCACTTCCAGGTAGAAGGACTTTGGGGAGAAGGTTATGAAGAAGATGCAGAGGTTGGGGTGGTTAAATGGAGAGCCGGGGGGGGGGAGCAAACAGGCCCAGTTGTTAATTATTTTGAATGACACCAGTGCTGCTTTGCACTCAGTACTTTGACACAATCCACACTGATAGGACACAGGAGTTCCATTCAACATTCTTATTGAAACCAAGGGGACTCAAAAGTGCTGAGCTTAGCTTGGATTGTACCCTGATGGTTATAAGTGAAGGAAGTTCCCTTCACAAAATGAAATAGAGGCGCAGTACAGACCAGCAGGGAAACGAGCCCTACTACCGTTGCCAATACACCAGAGCCAAATTAAGAAAATGGTACATTTCTACTGAATTTTGCAACAGAGATTAAATTATGATGTAGCATAAACATGGAATTCTGATCCCCTAAGTTTCAGTAAGCATAATCATTTAGGTTATATCTGTAGCTTGTAAAGTGCAGGCAGTAGAAAAATTAAGTTTTGGTACACTGTTATGTGGTAGTGGCTTCGTTCGCAGTGAGGGGCACTTTTTAAAGAAAGTTTTCCCAAGCTTTACATGAAGCCCAACATATGGTGGTGATATTCTGAAATGACTGAATCAGTTCCAGGGAGTCTTATGACTGGATCTATCTGATAAATGCTGCTAGTAATTTTGTAGTAATTAATTCTTGCATGCTCATTAAACATTCCCAGTACAGGCTTTCAAGAGCTACAGGACTTTTTGTGATTTCTGGTACAACTGAACGAAGCTGGCATATGAAAAAGTAGTGTTTGCAGCAAATCCATTCCTTGATCTGTGCCAGGTACATTAGGATGCCCTAGATCAAATATGGATAGTTCCCATACTTTCCCCCCAGTTTTCTGTGGGGTTCTTGGGAAGGGTAGAACAGTTGGCCTATAGTCTTAGATAGGGAAGTAGTTGCAGAACAATAAAGGCTGCATCTTTCAAATATCTGATTTTTTTCATAGAATCATAGAGTTGTAAGAGACCGCAAGGGCCATCCAGTCCAACCCCCTGCCATGCAGGAAATCTAAATCAAAGCATCTCTGACAGATGGCCATCCAGCCTCTGTTTAAAGACCTCTAAGGAAGGAGACTCCACCACACTCCGAGGGAGTGTGTTCCACTTTCAAACAGCCCTTACTGTCAGGAAGTTCCTCCTAATGTTGAGGTGGAATCTCTTTTCCTGTAGCTTGCATCCATTGCTCCAGGTCCTGTTCTCTGGAACAGCAGAAAACAAGCTTGCTCCCTCCTCAACATGACATCCCTTCAGATATTTAAACAGGGCTATCATATCACCTCTTAACCTTCTCTTCTCGAAACTAAACATCACCAGCTCACTAAGTCATTCCTCATAGGGCAGGTTTCCAGAACCTTCACCATTTTAGTTGCCCTCTGTCCTGGACTAC
>NC_056523.1:71738695-71745063 GCF_019175285.1 Sceloporus undulatus | reverse complement strand
TACTAAAACGCCGGTCTGTAACCGGCCAAATTCAACATACAGGAGCTATCTTGACCTAAATTGACCCTTGCACCATTCATGGGTGATAAGGTTATCCATAGCAACTAATCATTATGGCTATAAATTATCTCCAGTACCAGAGGCAATGTGCCTATGAATACCTGTTGCTAGGAAACTTGAAGAGGAGGGTGCTGTTGCTTCTAGTGGGCAAACAGTGCTGGCCATTGTGGAAAGGATGTTTCAATACAGGATGCTCTCTATAACTGGCTCCAGTCTGCATTCTGGCTGCGGTGTTTTGAACCCGCTAAGTTTCTGAACAGTTTCCAAAAGCAGCCCCACATAGAGTGCGTTACAGTAGTCCAAAGAGGATGTAATCAAGGCATATTTCACCATAGCCAGATCTGATGTCTCAAGGAATGGGCGCAGCTGGCGCACTAGTTTTAACTGTGCAAATGCAAACTGTGGAAGCATTATGCTGGACTAGATAGACTTGTGTTTGCCAACATGGTGCCTGTGAGTACCTGCCTGAATCTTTGTCTCTTTCAATATCTTTTGGATGATTTTTATTTATTTGTTTAAACAGATAACTGAGAGGCTGCTTTGCTGTGAAACAGGAATGCACAACATCCAGACTTATGGAGGTAGACTTGCTCCCTTAAGGAAGGTAGACTCCTGCTCCCTACATGCTGAGACCTAGTCACTTTTCTCCAAGCCTCAGAATGAGAGAATCTTGGGGAAAGAATACTGCCCTGAATTTTTAAAAACAACAACAATGTGCTTATCACCCCCTATTGTTGTTGCAGACTGCTTTGATGTGTCTGCTGTAGACACACTGGTGTCTCCAGCTTCATCTGCACGCAGTAGTAATGAATTTTGACACTCATTTAATGACTATAGCTCTATAGTGTGGAATCCTGGGATTTGGAGTTTGTTGGAGCACCAGAGCTCTCTGTCAGAAAAAAGCTAAATATCTCCCCAAATTACAAATCCCAGAATTTCATAGCATTGAACCATGGCAGTTAAAGTGGTGACAAACTGCAGTGCAGATGCAGTCTCCAGCAGCCTCATCTCTTCCCCTCTGTTCTTTGTCTTATTGGTTAGAAGGTGCTGTCTTAACAGTTGATGTTTTGGCAATGGAATCTTAAGGCCTCAAATTCTCTTGACCTGGCAACCCTCGTTGCACCTGTCCTTTTGGCATCCTCCTTAACCTTTCACTCCCCAAACTGTGCCCCATATAGTCAGTTGTTTTCCATAGAAAAGGTGATTAGCTATTCTGTGCTCACTACACATTTCGTTTCTTGGTTTCTAGGGTTACAAAAGGCTGCCCATCCGCTTCCGAGCCCAATATAAGGTGTTGGTTATTACCTATAAAGCCCTAAATGGCTTGGGCCCAGGATTCCTGAAGGACCGCCTCTCCCCATACATTCCGCCTCGCACCCTCAGAACATCTGGGCAGCAACTCCTGAAGGTGCCTGGGGCTAGGTTGGCTGTTACTGCCAGAAGATCCTTTTCCACAGCTGCCCCAGCCCTTTGGAATACGCTGCCCATGGAGCTCCGCTCGTCTACCACCCTGGCCCAATTTAGGAAGGGTCTCAAAACCTTCCTATTTAATCAGGCATTCCCCGACTAAATATCCTGTGGGCCTCCCTCCTCTCTCGTGGCCGTGAGGTTGGGCTAGGGGTTTTTTATTGTTTTTAAGGATTGTTGTTTATATGTGTTTTTAATCTGTATGCTGTTTGCACTTCGGTGCATTTTGTAAGCCGCCCTGATCGTTTGGAAGGGCGGGGTATAAATAAAAATTTTATTTTATTTTATTTATTTATTTGGTCAAAATACTTGGACAAACAGTCTGTACAATGCATTTTGGAGCAGAAAAAAAGCACCACCCTGACTTACCTGGGGGAGGTTTGCTGGGTGTGGTGGCACAAAAGACTTTCAGATGACATTGCTGAGATCCTGTAATTAACCTGTCATTAACCCATCATTAACCTGTCATTAAAGTGACATTGGCTGGCATTTTGCATTAAAGGACTTCATGTTATTACAATGATAGGTTAATGGCAGGATTGGTGCTACAATCTGAAAGCCTTTAATGCTATCATAGTCATGGATGGGTTAATGATGGGATAAGGATGGGGAGTGATCCTGTCCCTATCCTGTCTGTGTGTGATAACCCCCTAAATCAATCTGTTTAATCTTCTCTCACAACTTTGGGACAGTGTAGCATGGGGCAAAATCCAGGGACCAGGGATTTTGGGCCTGGTAGCCCTATCATACAACTGTTCATGATGTGTTGCAGTAGGGACTTCGGGGATAGAATCTTGCAGAAAATGCCCACCTTTGAGGTGGAGCTGTCCCCTCAGATGGTGGAGTGTCACACAGTGGTTGGACACCCAAGTGGTGTCTTGGTCACAATCTTTTTTTTTGCTGAATCCTGCTTTGGGACCCAAAGAATGCTTGTGACATTTGATGGTAGGTCACTGGATCTGTGCCATAGCAGCATACCTATGCCCTATCTGGCAGAGTATCCCTACCTCCATTCCAAGTCTTATTTTCAGTTTGAGCACTGCACTTATTTGTAACAGAGCTAGGAAAAATATTGAGCATTATTTATGAACTGATTGATTTTGTTATATATAGTCAAATATCTGATTTTTTAGGACGCTACAAGCCATATCCAGAATCCAGTATAGTACTTCAGCTCATGGAATTGCTGCTTCTGGCAGTGGAAAGAGGAATGAGTGATCTTCCTCATTTCAGTCTCCTTTGCATCGCTGAAACAGTTTTAGCACATACAAATTGAATACCAGTGTGACTCTGGATTTGGGCCAATAAAAAAATTGATAGCAAAATTCTCTATTGTGGTACCTACTGTGTGGAACAATCTCTGCCTGCAACTCAATGGGTTCCTAATGAGAATTGTTTCTGGTAAACTCCTGAAAGCATGCTTCCCTGAGTATTTTCCCTAATTTCTATAGGAGTTTTATAGAATTTTATAGTGGTCTTTACCTGCTTTTGTGTTATTTTGGGATGGCCTACGGGCTAATCAATAAACATTGACTGATTGAGTATTTTCCCAAATGAACATTGTCAGTTACTCCTTGACTGTTTTGAAGGGTTTATGTTTTAATGTTTATTTTGCTTACAGTGGTTGCTGATATTGTATTCCACTGTGATTTCATTTTGTGAAACAGTTTTTGACATCTTTGGTTTACAATCAATAAAGTAAAACAGTCAGATAAAATTCTGCCAAAAATAATACAAAGAGATACAATCATAGACGCAGCAGAAAACGTCACAAAATATTTCTGCAATATCTTTATCTCCCAGCCTTTGAAGAAGAGAAGGTTTAACTCTAATGTCCAATTTGAAGAAGCACTGTTGGTAGATTATCAATGCCAATGCAGGCAACTGGAGTACCTAGAGGCTGAGGGGAGAGAGAGGTGAGAGCATTAAAGACAAGAAGAGAGCACATGAGTGTATGATTAATTTGAAAATCAAGGATGGGGAGTATGTGGCCCTCCAGACCTTTGCTATTAGCTATGCAGTCTGGGTCTAGTTGGAGTTGCAATTCAACAACATCTGGAGGAACTACATTTTCTGCACTCCTGTTGTCAATATTTCTAAGCTAGCTTGATGACAGTTGGATGGCCATATATGACTTATTATTATTATTATTAACCGTTGACTTGATCCTATACCTGTCTCCTGAGAAATCAGCCCCACTGTGTTCAAGGGGACATATTCTCAGATTGTATCCTTAGTCAACATGTCAACAGCCAAATTATTTGAATTGATTAGTTGTTTGTGTTTTGTCCTGTTGGAGAGAGTGAGGATGAAGCAGAAAAGGAAAGAGGGAAAGTTACATTATTTTATTACATTAAACTATTTTTTTTAAAAAAATAACACTTCTCCAAGACATCCACATTGCAAAAATAAAGCAGTTTGACACCACTTTAACTGTCATGACTCTGTCCTACAGAATCTTGGGATTTGTAGTTTGGTGAGGCACCGGGCTACTCTGACAGATCAGGCTGAATACCTCCCTACACTACAAATTCTAGAATTCCACAGGACAGAGTCATGTAATTAAAGTGGTGGCAAACTGCTTTATTTTTGCAGAATTGTAGGTCTCCCAAGAAGTGATGGTAACAGGGAATACAGTGGCTTGTATGATTCTAACTTTTGTGCTCAGTTGTATATCTCTGCATTTGAGTATGTTTTCTAGATTTTTCATAGCTTCTGTCCCCATTCTTAATCTTCTTCTGGTTTCCTGGATGATTTCTTAGTTTAGAGAATCCTTAGGTCATTACCACACAAGCCCTGCTCTCATGGCAATTGTGTTAGTTAATGAAAATAGAAACATACTGGTTTGAGAGCAGCTTTTATTGAATGTCTCTACAATAGGGCAACAGGGGCTGTTTCTGCCATCACACTCTCTTCTCTTCTCACCCTTAACCCACCTCCCTGTCCTATGCCCTACCCACCGTGCTTTTCAAGGTTTATTTTTATTTTTAATGCAATTTTGGAGTCATACTAATGCGGTATATAAATAAATGGTATCATCATCATCATCATCATCATCATCATCATCATCATCATCATCATTATGTAGTGTGAAAGGGCCCTTGGTTGGCCACATTCCAAGCAGGTTGCTGGACTGGCAGGGCATATGGAGACAGAAATCTTTTCTTTTTTCTTCCACCTTTTCAAGCAGCCAGAGATACTCCTGCATCTTCAGTCAGCAGCAATGGAGTAAATGCGTTAAATAATTAGCATGTGAGAGTGGGTGCTTTGT
Source organism: Sceloporus undulatus (assembly GCF_019175285.1). Lineage (NCBI taxonomy): Eukaryota > Metazoa > Chordata > Lepidosauria > Squamata > Phrynosomatidae > Sceloporus > Sceloporus undulatus. Next base: position 71,740,265 of record NC_056523.1, on the reverse strand, counting down.
CACAGGAACCTACAGTTTTGGCAGCCCTTACTTAAAGCAAGTTTCAGGACTACTGCCCCATTCAGCATAGAGAAGGCAGACAAATGGAATTTAAAAAGCCGGTCTGGAACAAGGTAGCTCTAAGTGTCCTTGTTGTTCTGCTCCACACTGTTGTATGGTTTATCTCAGCCAGAAGCCGTCTGCCTGACTCACAAGAGCTATACGGATCCTTTTCTTGGAAGGGATGATCTTACCACCCATCTCCACGTTCCTGCGGTCTTGTGTACAAATCACCAATAGGAGTTAACTATCAGAGAAACAATTTACATTTGAACTAATAAGTTGACCAAAAGACCTTTCTCAACTGGCTTTTCTCTGTGAACAACAGCACATTTTTTCATTATGCTGCTGTTTTATTAAATGGCTGATGCGTTGTTTTATACAGGTTTTTTTACAGTGTTTATTGGCTTTTATTACTGCTGAACATCTTTAAACTGATTGTTTCTAGCTTTCCGTTAGAGACTGTAGATAGGTTGTGTGTGTTAAGTAATTGTCTTAAATAATATAAATTAACATTCTAATTACATGCGCCTTTACCTTACGTGGGGAGCCCATTCCAGACCCCTCCCCCAAGTAGGGCAAAAATGTGTAACTCCGGAGCCACATTGAATATATGGGCTTGTGCTTGTGGCACGCAGAGTACTGCGCCATGGTACATGCGCCATTCATTCTTTGCGTGCGGCTTCAGTGTATGCTAAAGCTGTGTATAGTGTGCCCATGTAATGGCATGGGTGCATTGTACTTTGCCTGGATTGGACTTTGCTTAGGTCGAATCCCAAATATTCAGAGCTTTCTGCTTTCCACAGCACGTCTCCACTTAAAACCACAGAATTGTTTGGAAAGTTAAGTAATAGCAGTAGAACTTGGTTGGGTTATCAACAATAATGGCAGTATTAATGCAAAGACTACAACCTATGTACATTAACACTAATTACTCTTCAGTCTAGTGTGCAAGAGCAAGGAAGTAATGGGACCCATAAAATCCAGCTAATTGTTATTTAATGGTGTTTTGACTAGACTTTAAATGTATACTGCTCTCCTTATGTTGTGCCTTGCTAGTCTGTTTCCACGCATTTCCACCATACATTTATTTGTATCTTCAGTGAAACATAACAAGATCCCTGAATGGAACTAGTGAGACTACTGCATAGACTGCCTGGGGCTGTGTTTTTTCCTCCAAAGCAGCAGAGTTCACTCATTTGGCCAAATGGAGACATTTATGGCACTCCACTGATTACCGAGTCTACATGACATTACTGCCAAGATATGCATGGTGTAGTGGTTTGGTGTTGGACAAGATTCTAGAGATCAGGTTTGGTATCCTTTTCAGACCATGGAAACCCACGAGGTGACCTTGGCCAGCCATACTCTCTCACCTCAGAGAAGACAATGACAGATCTTGCCAAGATATGTCAAGACCCAGTGTCGCCATAAGCCAAAAAGGGACTTGAAGGCACACACCAACAACAGCAGCAGTGTGTTTTGGTGTTGGGTGTGGTGGGAAGAGGAGAGAGAGCGAGAGTGAGATAAG
>NC_056523.1:71735661-71738670 GCF_019175285.1 Sceloporus undulatus | reverse complement strand
ATGTCCTCCATTTTGATCATGCCTAAAAAACATGCATTTATATTAACATTTCTAAAAAAAGCCTCATTTTTTTGCGTGTCCTCCATTTTTAAAAAACGTGTCCTACATTTGAAAATGTTGTCCTGCATTTGTCCTACATTTGTCCTGGTTTGGAGGTCCTCACTTATGGCAACCCTAATAAAGACGGATCTCTTCCAGCAGGCCTTTCCTGAATAGTTCTCTGGCTATCAAAAGGAAAATCTAATTGCTGTCCTCTGACTTTACCACAGTTATTGTATTGTTTTTAAGTATGGTTTATGTTTTAAATTCTACATTGTTTAATTGTATTTTAAGGGGTGGGTGGGTGGGTGGGTTGAGGGTTTGGACTGTATATTTTAATCTTGTAAGCTGCCTCGATTGCATTCTGTAGAGAGGCGGGATATAAATAAATTTTATTGTTATTTTATTATTCTCTCTACCTTTCCTAGCATTATTGTTGGTTTTTCCCCCCAGTGTCATGCCTTCTCATGATGTGGCCAAAGTATGACAGCCTTAGTTTTGTCATCTTGGCTTCCAGGGAGGTTTCCTGCTTGACCTGTTCTAGGACCATTTGTTTGTCTTTTTGGCTGTCCATGGGATCCTCAGCACTCTTCTCCAGCTCAAATGAATTGATTTGCTTCCTATTCACTTTCTTAGCTGTCCAATTCTCACATCTATATGTGGTAGCAGGGAATACAATTGGCTTGTATGATTCTAACTGTAGTTTTACAAGGCTTTTATTTAAATGAGAGAAAGAAGGAGAAGAAACAAGAACCGTAACGGAGTTATTATTATTATTATTATTATTATTATTAAGCTTTATTTATATAGCACAATAAATGTATACAGCGCTGTACATACAATTAAAATAGATAAAATAAATCTGCCTATGGCCTACATTCTACGAAAATAATTAAAACCACAAGGTCAGAGGGGGAGATGCCAGCCTGCAGATAGCCCTTCCTACCATCTGAACTGAGACGAAGACCAGAAACATAAAATGCAGGCCTATGACTAACATCTTCAATTTCTTTCTCCAATTTGCTTGATGAAGAAGCCAGTGTGACTTCGAAAGCTTGCAACATGTAATTGTGCATTTTGGTTGGCCCAATAAAAATATACAGCGGACCTGAGCTTACGCGCTCAAGCTGCGGGGTGCGCGCAGGGTGGAAGAGGCAGCGCGTTCCATTCAATTGAATGGGCGTGTGCGCCCGTTGCACACCGCGCACCGCCGCGTCACCGTACATGAGCCCCATTGTTTCCAATGGGGCTTGAGCACTGGCAGAATTCGCCTTACAGGGAGGGATCCGGAATGGATCCCCGTGTAAGGCGAGGGCTGACTGTAATTGTTTGGATGTTATTGGATTTGATGTTTGATTGTTTTTCAGTATTTGCAAAACTACATTTTTAGCTAACCTTTATTTTAAGTTTTTAAAGCTGTCTTGGGTCTCTTGGCAGGAAAAAAGTGAAGTATAAATTGAATAAACAACTAAAATACAAAATAAGAGACAGGCAATAGCAAACCTCTTCTGAATAAATCTTGCCAACAAAACCTTAGGAGAAGGTCCACTGTCAATCAGAGTTGACAGGGTGCATCTATGCTGCGGAATTAATGCAGTTTGGCACCACTTTAATTGCCATGGCTCTATCCTAGAGAATCCTGGGATTTATTTGTGGTTTTGTGAGGCACCAGCACTTTTTGTCAGAGAAGGATAAAGACCTTGTAAAACTACAAATCCCAACATTCAATGGGCTGGTGCTACAACGCTTAAAGTGCTGGCAAACTGCATTATTTCTAGTGTAGATGCACCCAGGAAGGCACAGAACAACAATACAGTGGTGACTACTATACTAACCAATACAGTGGTGACTACTATACTATACAATACAGTGGTGACTACTTACCCAGAGATGCAAAGAATGCAGATATTCTTCCATGCCTCTGAAGAATTGTGCTCAAGTGTCCCACGGAAACTTAGGCTGAAATGAAGGGTCTTTTGTGCCTTCAGGGCACTACAAGACTTCCTTTTTTGTCTGTTACTGCAAATACAGTGGGCCCTCGGTGTCTGCCGGTGTTTGGTTCCAGGACCCCCCCCATAGGTATCAAAATCCATGGATGCTCAAGACCCATTAAATACAATGGTGTGTATAATACAGTATGTCAAAATTAAGGTTTGCTTTTTGGAATTTGTATATTTCTTGTATATGTTCAAACTGTTGACGGTTGACTCTGTGGATAAGGAATCAGTGGCTACAGAGGGCCAACTGTAGGACTGTGGGAAGGCTTCTGAGAGCCAGTGTGGTGTAGTGGTTTGAGTGTTGGACTATAACCCTGGAGACTAGGGCCTGTTACAGACAGCCAAAATAAAGCTGCTTCGAGTCACAGTGGAGGTATGGTGTTTCAATGATGCATGCGTCCTAAGAGTCCAGAAGCCACACCAAAGCCACACTCGTCCTTAGGGCTGAAGCGTGGCTTTGGTGCGACTTCTGGACTCTTAGGACGCATGCATCATTGAAACACCATACCTCCACTGTGACTCAAAGCAGCTTTATTTTGGCTGTCTGTAACAGGCCTAGGATTCAAATCCCCGCCTTGGCCATGGAAACCTACTGGAATGGTCTTGGGTGAGTCGCTCCCTCTCAGCCTCAGAATATCCTGCAATAGGTTTATTTTTGTTGTTGTTAACTGCCTTTGAATCGACTTGATTTATGGTGACCCTGTGGTCACGTTCCCCATTTTATGGACTGTTCTCCATTTTGAACATGACTAAGACGCACAAATTGACATTTCTCTGAGTGTTTTGTGCTTTTCTTTGGCCATGTCCCCCATTTTCTTGACTGTCCTGCATTCTGATCATGACTAAGAAGCATGGAATGATTTTCTGTGGTTGTTTTGAGCTTCCCTTTGGTCATGTTCTCCCCTCCCCCCTTTTATGGAATGTCATGAATTGTCATTTCTGAATGTTTTGAGCTTTCTTTCCTTTGGCCATG
>NC_056523.1:71726543-71735561 GCF_019175285.1 Sceloporus undulatus | reverse complement strand
TAACCCGAAAAGCCTTCGTAAGCCGAAATGCCATAGGCGCTAATGGGGAAAAGCCGCGATTCCGTGTGAAATAGCGCCGAAAAGCACCAAAAAAATTTTTGTAACCCGAAAAAACATTCGTAACCCGGAACAATTATTTCCTATGGGATTTTTTCGTATCCCGGAAATTTCGTAACCTGGGTATTTCGTATCCCGAGGTACCACTGTATATACATAATATGTGTAGACTAGTCCCAGGAATTACAATGATCTGATACCATAGTCTTACATAAAAGTCTTCCTCTTATATAAATTGTACAAATAATTTGGGAATAGCAAATATGCGAACAGCTTCTCTGACGCATAATCATCATCCTTAAAAATAAATAAATAAACACCCTCCAAAATTCTTTTTTTTCCCAGAAAAAAAAAGGCTTTGAGGAAAAAATTGGGAAAATATGGTTGTTGTTTTTCCTGAGTTTTTCCACATTTGGGGGGGGGGGGTTTTCCCCTCTCTAGGTTTTTCCTTGTTCCTCTCTACAGCCATGACAATCCAGGTTCAGGGCTACAAAATGTTAAGAACAAAAATCCGAAGCAAGAAAGGATCTTTTAAAGAAATTCTGTCAAACAAAAGGATTCTGTATTGGTACCTGTGTAAAGACAATGTATACAGTCTGAACTGAAACTAGTCTTCACTATATAGACTACTGACAAATCAACTTGAGTTTTACAACAATACTTTTTATATAGTGATTTATAATGAGAAAGGAGACACTGGAGTAGTGTCTGGACTGGATGTAAAGAGCCTGGTGGAAAATAAGTAAGACTGCAATAGCTGCCTGTACTAATTCATTGAATTCTTGGGGGATGCATTATTGTATGTAAACATATCCAAATTCCAAACAAAGAACATAGCCTCTGACACCCATATTATGCTTTACACAAATTATTTATCCTAGATTCCAGAGTTATGAGGCAACACCCTTAACTAGGCCAAGTGGTTGCTATCTCTTATCACTATTATAGGAGAATACAGTCCATGTTATAGGAAAATACAGTCCATGTAAGATAAAGCCAAGTGTGGATGCCTCTTTATTTTATAACAATAAAGTTAATAAAGATTTTTACAACCATTTCATTAGAAACACCTTGTTTAAGGTATGGTCAAAATATAAGAGAACTATCTGTCCTAAAATATCAATTTGGGCTTTGCCGGAAGAAGCTCTATTCAAAGTAGATCCTTATGGTAATAAAAACAGGATTAGATACAAAAACATTGTGATTAAACAAGGGGAGAAATTTAAAATAAGACCAAGAGAAGGGTTAGAAAAAGAACAAAACTGGTTCCAATACTGGCAGCTTAAGGAAAGATTATACATAGATTTTTTTAAAAAAAGGCTTAGATGATAAAAATACAGAATTGGCAAACATATTGACATTAGATAACAATAAACTACTTTCGAAGGCTTATAGTCGGCCCTTCTTATACACTGATTTTTTATACATGGATTCAAGCATCCGGGGTTTGATAATGTTAAAAAGTATAAATTTCAAATATCAAACCTTGATTTTCCATTTTTTTATAAGGGGCACCATTTTGCTATGTCATTATATTTAATGGGACTTGAGCATCCATGGATTTTGTTATCCACAGGGGATCTTGGAACCAAACCCCAGCGTATAACAAGGGTCCACTTTAAAAATCTTCTGAAACTACACACTGAAAATGAGGTTATAAAAGAAAACATGTTAAAATGAGCGCAAAACGGTCATACTTTAGATCTAGACCAATGGGAAAAAACATGGAAAAAAAGATTAAGCTATACTAAGTGCCAGGACTTAAGGGAAAACTATTATAAAATATTCTATCATTAGCACTTAACCCCAGATAGGTAATACCAGTAATTGATGTTGGAAGTGCCAAAAGGAAAAGGGCATGCTATATCACATTTGGTAGACATGCTACAGAACAAAAGAATATTGGAAAAAATACATATGACAATAAATAAGGTATTAAATATACACACTTAATAAATAAACAGAAACTTTTTGTTAAACATGATAGGCGATGAAAATAAAAAAAGAATTGGAAGAATTCTATTGTATATGATAACTGCAGCCAGTATTTGCAAAAAGCTGGAAAAAGGAGAAGACTCCAGATATAGAAGAATGGGAACTTAATGTTTATGATTTGATTGAAATGGATAAATTAACCAAAAGTATAGATTGTGAAAGATCAAATAAATATTTAGAAGATTGGGTAAAGGTTATTGATTATCTTACTTTAAAATGGGGGGGGGGGGTTGCTGTGAAAATAAAATTTCAAAGCGAGTAAAAGAAACTTGATATCATTTTGATTTATACTTACAATGTTTGTTCAGGATATAGAAAATAGGTATTTATAATTTGCTCTGCTTTTTATTTAAATACTTATAAGACAATGTATATATTACCTGAACTTACCCCTTAATGTTTCATCAAAATTGGATATAGGTTATCAGGATATTATAGATATTAAGAAATATTGACTAGATATTTCATGGAAATGAAGGCGCAACAGTTTAAAAAGCTACATAGTAAAAAATGACGACAAAGACAATTAAAAGTGTATTTAAAGACTACATCCATGTTGGAGGGTAAGGAAGTAATTGTTTTTAAATATATAATTCCTGTTGGAATGCTAGAGGTATTGAATGGAAAAATTTAACTGGTGTGTGTGTGTGTGTCTTTTTTCCTTTTTTGGTTTGTTATTTTGTTTTAGGAAATTAAGTATGTTGTCAAATATATCATTATGGTGGTGGATTCACAAAGATGTATGTATTTGTTATGGATTATGTTGATTTTTTTAAAATAGTAATAATAATAAGATAAAGTCAAGTATGGAATGAGCATTTTGCCACCATTTGCAGCCAAAACAGAAAGGTATGCAATTGGTGTCATCAGTCCACAAAGAGATCTGCAGATAAGAAGGGAATTTGTAAGCAAAGATGGTGGTAACAGCCTGGTTAAGGAGAGTTGAAATACACGGGGTATTCAGGGTTAGTTTAAGGGGATTTTGGCACCTTCAAGCCATTTTAGACTACAATTCCCACAGTGACAACACACAATGGGTGTGGAGTTATGGTGCAAAACAACTAGAAGAAACAGAGTTGGGGAAACTTAGGCAAAAGAGGGGAGGATACAAGGATTTTGCCATCCTTACTGTTTTACTGCCCTCATTCATAATGAGCAGCTCCTTAAAAAAGCCAATACCATGTAGAAATGAAATGAAGTGCAACTAAAAGCTTATGGCAAGTGCCACAGATGGATGGGAAAGAGAGGACAAATAGCGCAAGCATCAGACATATTTCCAGCCTGAGCAATGGATGTGTGATCACAGCTAACTAGATGACCATGGAGAGAAATGATCAAGAGAGTTTGGGAAAGGAGTAGAGGTCAACTTTGCTCCAGGGTCAGCTCAAAAGCTACCATTAAATGATAAATGCTCTGAGCTTTGAGACACTGAATCTGCAAAAGGCAACAAACCAGAAAAAAAAACAATGAAAAAGGTACAGCATTTCATCAATCACCAAGAATGCAGCCAAGTGAAAGCAATAGCCAGGGTGGGAGTTCTCTCACACTGGCGTCCTTAAACTGGCTTGAAAAAGGAGAGCGGGGAATGGCATTCTCCAGGGGGTGAGAAATCTTTACAAGATAAAATGTAACCAAAGGGCAAGTACAGTGTGATGTAATAACTGGATTACGACTCTGGCGACTAGAATTTGAATCCTCACTCAGCCATGGAAATCCACTGGGTGAACTTGGCAAAGTCACACTCTCTCAGCCACAGAGGATGGCAATGACAAACCCCTCTGAACAAATCTTGCCAAGAAAATCCTGATAGGCTCACCTTAGGGACGATATAAGTAATTTACAATTTGAAAGCACACAACAACAGCAGCCAAGGGCACAAAGGAGTAAATCCCCTTCAAAGGAATCTCTCACCCATGTGGATAATGTAGCAGAGTGCTCCCCTCCTTAAGAAAGAGTACTTGAACTTCATGAAACCTTGGGTTCTATACACATAAATGTACAAACATACAAATTTGTGTGTATGTGTGTGTGTGGAACCCAGAAAAACACTCTTGGGGCATGTTCCCACTACAGTTTACAGCAAATCGTAGATCGGGGTATATGACTCTCGTTCCCACTTGAAATTGATTCAGATCCTTATTAGATTGATTTCAGTTGGGATAAAGCGGGGCAAATGTAAAAAAACAAAAACCAACAGGTTTTCCTGATAGTAGTTTCAAAGTGGTTCTTTTCAGAAGAATCAATTCTGAAGCATGCCCAATAAGTGGGAACACCAGATCAGAATCAATTCATTCTGAGGGGAGGGACAAATGACAGAGAGTTGTGTGCCATTCTTCCCCGGAGATGTCACCCCCCCCCCCAGTGCTGCCATGTGTCCCCTGGCCTCCTCTCCCTCCTCCCCAGCCTCACCTGCATCCTCCCCAGCCTCTAAGGCTCTTTAAGCCTCACACTCTCTCAGCCTCAGGTCACACTCTCTCAGCCTCAGGTGACACTCTCTCAACCTCCAACCCCCCCTCCAAATTCCAAGCTAGGCTACCGCTTACACCACAGATTACTGACAGAGGATTTTGAAGCGGCGCTACCAGTGGGGACGACAATCATGCCAAAAAAGAAAGCAATTACACTGGGATAAGTAAAAGACCCCCTTTCATAATGGGAACAAGGGACCTTTTAGAATCCATTTCCAAAACAGAACAATGCCAATCAGGTAGCAATTCAAATTGCCAGTGGGCTGCATCTCCTCTGCAGAAACAATGCAGTTTGTCACCTCTTGAATTGCCATGGCTCAGTGTTGAGGAATCCTGGGATGTGTGTTGTGGCACAAGAGCTCTTTGACAGAGAAGGCTACATATCTCACTCGACTATGAATCTTAGGATTCCATAGTACTGAGCCATAGCAGTTAAAGCCGTGTCAAACTGTGCTATTTCTGCAGTGCAGATGCAGCCACAGTTGCTGGCAGTTGCATTCCAGACCTCTAACTCTTTCTTACTACAGAGCCAACAAGGTTTACACTAGTGAAACACACTTTCTCTGGCTATAGAGTTCAGAGATAAATGGGAAGGGTAAGGAAAGCATGAGATATCTAGCATATTCATACGTAAGGTTTTTTTAAAAAAGGTTGTAAACATGTTCCATAGCCGATGTGCCAGGACTCATTGTTTAAATCTAAAGCGTTAAGGCATGATGGCAGCAAGTGGCAGTTAGGCATGCGATTAATCGGAAAGGCAGCTGAAGGCATATAGCCTCGTGTTCTTCGTCGCTTTGTCCGGTGTCAAAAACTCATGTCGCTCATGCGAGACCTATATCAGTTTCTTTCAAATGTTTTGGACTGCAGTGCAAGCAAACATCACGAGGGCCCCGAGTGGCACCAATGAATTGTGGGCAGATGAAATAGGTCTCTGGCTTTGCTTTGCGAAGAAGATGGAAGGGACTCGATCTGCGCTTTGACAAGCGCGTTGGTGACTAAAAAGGAGCATTCGGGATAAAAAAGGTCCGGTTGGCAGAAAGCACAGCAGAAAGTCTCCTTGGGTGAGTGTTGCAGGTTGCGGTTCTTTGCGGTGTCGGTTTCTCTTTGGGCTCATTCGGCGTGAGCTGTCGAAGATGGTTGGCAGCGTCATGGTAGTGGGTCGCTATGCCGCCGATGCAGGCCAGGGGAGGACCATTGTTGGTGATCTATCTGGGCGGAAGCTGAGATGGTGTTTCAAGGAGTCCTTGTATCTCTCTTGGGGGGGCGCCCTCTCGCGACCAGTGGCAAGTTCACAGGATACGAGTTTGGGGGAGGGGGGGGCAATGGTCTTCAGGTGCCGTAGAGGAACGTGTCCTGCCCAGCGCAGCGGCGGTTCGGGCTGCGGGGAGGAGTGAGGCAGTGGGGGCGGACGGTGGGCGAGGGCGAGGTGAGGGGTGAACCTGTTGTCGAGCAGCAGGGGCAGACATGGTTGCACTGATGTTAGTCGCATGTTTGTTAGATGCGTTTTTGTGATGTCGCGTGATGAAGGCGTTGGGCGTGGTGGTGTGATGGGGACGTTTCAGGGCCTGAGGGAGATGGGCGTCAGGTAGTGAACTGGGGGATGTTTAGCCGGCCTAGGTGTGTTGGGATGGATGCGTTGGTGTGGTGGGGGGTGGGATGCGCGGGGGGGTGGTAGGTTTTGCCGTGTGTTGCTCTTTAGCTGAATATTGGCGCGAGAGGCCCCGGAGGTGACGCTGGTGGTTGGAAGCACAGATGTGCGCAGGGAGTGGGGCTGGTCGTGCCGTTGGGGCCGGGGAGAGATCGTCAGCGAAGAAGAGCCGAGTGTGCACAAGAAGCATGTGAGGCGGTGCCGCAGAGGGGTCGAGGGCGACGAGGGCGCACGCGGGACAAGAGGCACGGATAGATAGTTTAGTCTTAGGTGCGGGGGGGGGGGGGGGGCGGGGGCGGGCGCAGGCTGCTTGAGTGTAAAAGGGGCTCCAGGTCGTACTGGTGCGTATATAAATGCCATCTTCTTCTTTGAGATCTGCCGTAGCCCTTGTGGAGCATCATGCTGAAGAAGATTGTTAAATAAAGTCGGAGCAAAGAACACAACCTTGTTTTACACCATTAGTTATTAGAAAGGGGCTCTGAGAGAGCAACACCATATCTGACTTGACACTTGCTGCCTTTCAGTACAGGATGATCATTTGGCGGATTTGGGGGGGGGGCACCCTAGTCGTTTCCACATATCTGCCACAGACCTTTTCTACTCACAGTGTCGAGGCTTTGGTGAGATCGACACAAATGTTACATAGAGTCCTTGTTTCTGCTCTCTACATTCTCTTGCGTTGTCTGAGGGCAAATACCATGTCTGTAGTGCTCCTATTAGCTCTGAAGACACATTGGTCTTTCAGGAAGACGTCTACTGCAATAGCAGGGACTAATCTGTTCAGCAGTATCTTGCAAGGATTTTTCCAGCAATGGAGAGCAGTTATAGAACCTCCGGTATGTCGAGCAATCCGATTTGCTTCCTTTTTTCTGTGACAGGGTGATGATGACTGCATCTCGGGGCGATCTGATGGCAGTTCGCCTTTTCCAAGCAACTCACAAGGTCTGTGGAGTTTAGTATGGAGTGCTCACCTCAGTTTCCAAGCTTCAGGTGGAATTCCATCAATCCCGGCAGCCTTCCGTTTTTCATCTGCTGTTGGCCTTAACGGTTTTCTTCAAAGGGGGCTATGTCCAATTCTTTCTTCATCGGTTGTGTGTCATCTGTTGAATAGCTGAATCTTGGACTACTCGGTTGCACTAAAGAGGCTTTGGGAATTGTTCAGCCCATCGGTCCCGAATGGAAGCTTTATCTGTGATTAGTGTTTGACCATCTGAACTGTATAGGAGTTTGGGTCTGAATGTAGGTCCAAACACTGCTTAATAAGACTTCGTAAAATTCCTCTGGAATCAACCCAGATACTGCACAACGTTGGTCTTTTTCTGCTAAGTTGAGTCACCACTGTTCTGAATGTCTCTGAGTTTTTGGTTGGAGTTGGACTACATGCGAGGCGAAAGGTGTTGTTTTCTTACATGGCAGGATGGCTGGGCGAGTGTGCCTGGTGGAGCAGTTCTCTTCTTTGCCAGCGCTCCTGGATCTCTTGGTTGTTTTCATCAAACCAGTCTTGTTTTTCTTGAGGAAGAACCCTAAGGATTCTTCCGCAGACTGCAGGATGCTGTTTTTGTATTGTGCCAAAGCGCTGTAGAGAAGGGTCTATAGGGAGGTCTTCAAGTTTTGTTTGCAGATTTGCCTGAAATTTGTCTCTCATGGCAGCTTGTTGGAAGATGTTGTGACTTGGAGTCTCCTCTTTAGGAGGGCCACCCCTCTTAGGTTTAAACTTAAAATGAGATTTAGTTTACATCTTACGAGGCGATGATCTGTTTGACATTCTGCACTGGGCATCACTCGGTATGACGGACATCGCGAATATTTCTGCTGGCCACTAGGATGTAGTCAATGGGGGGGGGTGCCAGGTTGGATCGGGGGCAGCCAGGTGGTCTTCAGGTGGTCTGTTTGCTGAGAAAGGTGGTGTTGTAATAGTCAGCTGCGTTCTGCGCAAAATTCTAGCAGGAGAAGTCCGTTTCATTAAGTTCGAACACCATGCTTGCCTAAAACACTTTCCCGGCTTCAAGTTTTTCCTACTCTAGCATTGGAAGTCACCTAGGATATGATGTGGTATTCTGGGCGGGACATTTTGTAGAGGTGGGGCGTAGGGTCTGGTAGAAGATTGTCTTTCTGCGTGGCAGGGTCGTTGCATGGTTGGGGCATATATGAAGAAAATACATGTGGGAGGGTCAGAGATAGATGGCGATCAGAGTGTCCTGGTTGGCAAGGTTTCGAGTTGGGGAGGGCGATGGAGTGTTTTGATCATGAGAAGCCCACCTGAAAGTGTGTTTCAGTTTTGGTTTGGGGGCCGCAATAGAGGTATGCGGGCACTGTGTTTTTAAGGCTGGCCGGTTCCGTCGGTGGGCGAACGTTCACTAAGGAGCAGCAATGTCTATGGGAATAATAGGCGGGGAAGGAGTTGTAATAGACCATGATCAATAAGGTCTATTAATAAGCAGAACAAAAACGCGTCAGACGAAGGCGTCCACGATGTTCCTGCACATGGTCGCCGCGCGCTCACTTTACTGCTAACTCTGTCGATTTCCTCCTTTTTCTCTGGTACTCTCTTGAATGTCTAATTGTCTAATAGTCTGTTTATCACCATTTGAGAGTCTTGGTTGGGAGAATGGTAGCCTTGTTCTCAGATATTGAGGATAAAGGTGTGGCGAAGAACCAAATTAGCTGGACAGTGGATTTTTGGCTTCAGAACATTTACAGTATGAGGCGGGGGGGCACAGGGTGTGGGGATAAGAAAGAAGAACTAAGTCATCGATACGCGAAGGTAAAGCAGACCAAAAAACACGAATATATTAATACACGTATTTCACAGTCTAAAGTTCCATCCAATTCACGGGTCTCAAGGGCCGG
>NC_056523.1:71725155-71726518 GCF_019175285.1 Sceloporus undulatus | reverse complement strand
CTGAATCTTCTGATTGATTTGGAGATGACTTTCTAATGTCTTATTCTGATTCTATGAAAGAGAAATCTGAAGAAAACGATGCTAAACTGGTAACTCACCAAGTTGTTTTTTGTTTAGACTGAAATCCACACTGGTTACCGCATCTCGGTGGCCTTTGAAATGCCTCTCCAATGTTGGATCTTCCTGCAGAAGAAGAATATATGATTTTTGTTTGTATTAACTGTTTTTGTTTTAATAAAAATTGCCAGCTGGAAAACAACTTATATTATCTTTAGGTCTCAACTTGCCACTTTTGGCAACAATGGATTCCATGGAGACAGCTGTGTGAATTACTGGAAAAGCGATACCTTATTCCACTCCTTACCTGCTAGTCCACTGCTTGTTTATGCTAATGCCAGAAGGAGGCAAGCCTTCTGGCATCAGCATATCAGCACATCTATTGGACAAGAGACAGAGACCCATCTCTCTTCTGTCAGCCCATGAAGTAAAATATAACCTTTTTAAAATTAGCCTACTAAAGGATAGTAGTTTTTAAGCAAACAAGAAGCCTTCTTAGCTTTATATATAAAGCTCAGGTACTAAATATTTTACTTTAAAACCAATGGTAATAATTTCACATGACAAGAGTAAATGTCTCTTTTTAACAGGGCACTTGCCAAATGTACTTGCTAGAACACTTGAGTTCATTTTTTTATATTTGTTACCAGCTTAATTGGGGGACACTTCAACTGATGAAAAGGCGAACTAACTCTAACCACTCAAATAACAGTAATTGTAGTCATTATGGACTATAGGAACCTTTACACATTAAATTCAAAGACACTGCCTTGTTAGTCTGGTAAATCAATATGCAAAGGAATCTTTTAGCACCATTGACATTAACTGGGAGAAGAAAACTGGTAGCATGAGATTTTGTAGCCTACTTCCTTAGATGCATGCATACTGATTTCACATGGGGAAAAAGCTGATCCTACCTGATATATAACCCTTAAGCTCTCAAGATCAGTACAGAATGGCACAGCACTGGTCACTAGCCAGCCTCCCATCTCTGGCAGTTTATCATGCACTGACCCAGGGCATCCCTCCAGCTATTGCAGGTGGGAGAAGGAGGAGAAGGAACAGTGCCACTCTCAGAGGGCCATTCTGGCACCAAGCACAGCCAATCTACTTCATTAAGCCTCGCATGATGCCACTTTAGAATCAGAAACTTTGGACCATGCTCAGCAACAGCATAATGTCCTACAGAACACAGAACATGGTTGAATAAAGGCTACAAATATTCATCTGGATATGAATTCATCCTTCATAGGTCCCAGTGGTGTTATCTGGCTCTTCGCTATGGAATTCTGGGAGTTGGAGTTTG
>NC_056523.1:71674372-71725055 GCF_019175285.1 Sceloporus undulatus | reverse complement strand
GACAGAATGATTACATGTCTCTCCTTTCGCATCCCTTCCCCCCCCCCCCCCCCCCCCGCCCCCTGTTAGCTGCTGCAGCCTCCTCTGGGCCAATTTACTGACTGATGGATGTTAGAAGTGCAACAGCGCTTAGTACCGAAAGAGTCAAGAATGCCCCAGGGCACGCAGTAGCAATAGGGAAGGAGAGGTGTCCTCCCTCCTTGTCTACCTATCCTAACCTCTCTATGATGTAAACTGAAATTCTTAGAGAGGTTTTTTCTCCCTCTTCTCTTCCTATCAGTCCTTTCTAAGGTCTTCCCTAGAACAGAGCTAGATTAGGTCTGAATCTACACCAGCAAAATAATCCAGCTCCAATTTGCAGTATTCTTCCCTGGTTTCCTCTTGTTAACACCACACCTAATGGTAGTAAACTGAACTCATATTGTGTTGATAATCACACATTTCCCCTTCCCAAAGTCAAATCGATAGAGAAGGCCATTTCTTCCCTTGTCTGAATTAGAGTACAGTCGGCCCTTCCTATATGCGGGGGAGCCATTCCGCCCCCTCCGTATGTGGGAAAAGCCACCTATACTGGAATCCTATGGATTCCTATGGTAGCATGCTTCTGTGTACAGTAGCACATGTGCACCTGCAGCACCTGCACTATTTTGTCTGCTGGGGCTTGCCATCTGCATGAGCTCAAGTCTGAGGATGGCAAGCCCACAGATGGTGCAGACAGACTGTAGTTTAGGTCACATGACAAAAGGGGTTACACCTTTTTCCCCATCTCAGCAGGCATCAACTTATCAACCAACAGACTTTCTTAGTTTCCTGTCAGTCTTATTTCCCATCTTGCACTGTCACTGGATGGCTCCCCTGTCCAATCCCTTTCCTCTCTTTTCACCCCAGTAAATGAACAGGATTAAAAGAGGAACCTTTAAATGTCTACACACACACACACACACACATACACACACACACACGGGATAGAGGGGTGAGTGGTATGTGGACAAAGGGAGGATGGGGGAAAGGGAAGAGGAGGGTGCTGGGATCAGCAGGTGGGGGAAGGAGCTGCTGGATGCTGCTACTATGGCAGCAACTTTGGTGGATCCAGTAGTATCACTAGAGGGTTGTGTGTTAAGGAACGGATTGTGTATTAAGCAGTTTCAATCACCTTTTGCAACACTTTAGACTGGCTATTGTGCAAGTTAAGTAAAATTCCAGCTCTGGTCCAAAATATATAATTTATTCATCACCTTTGTATCTATGTTTCTTCTAAAGAACTCAGGGTGGTGCACATGGGGCAAATCTATCTTGTCCTTGTAGGATCATTGTGTAGTAAGAAATACTGACAAAACAGACCTTTTCAATACGCCAGCTTGGGGGCGAAGTGGGGGCATGGTGTTTAGATGATGCATGCCCCGATGCCGCCCCCAAGCCAACATTATGCTGCCCTCCCAGCCAGAAGGTGGGCAGCATTGCATTGCCCTGATGGCTCAGTGTTTATATGCCGCACGCCACAGGAGTGCCGAAAAGCCAGTGCTGCAGTGGAAAA
Source organism: Sceloporus undulatus (assembly GCF_019175285.1). NCBI lineage: Eukaryota > Metazoa > Chordata > Lepidosauria > Squamata > Phrynosomatidae > Sceloporus > Sceloporus undulatus. The sequence goes on along the minus strand of NC_056523.1, from coordinate 71,723,521 downwards.
GCTGCCCTTTTCTACCCCAAAAAGGAGCAGCATTTTGTCACTCCTTTTTGGGGCAGAAAAATACTGTATCAGAGGTGTGACATGTGGTTGCCATGACCCTGATCCAATGATCAAAGGGGTGGCATCAAGCTGCCCCTTTAGGGCCATCTGTTTCATCCCATAGTCAGCCTGCCCAAAGCCATGCTCAAAGGGCCTGATCTACCCTGTCACTATAGATTATAAACACTGCTCATCATAAACACTGTTGAACATAAATGGGCTGGCCCTGTCTGCAGCAACATTCTTCCTTTGGCCTCGCCTGAAAGACGAAGAGCCCTCCTTCCGACCACCATCTTGAGGGGGAGAGAGGCCTATGTGAGAGAGCAGATGAGCTGGACTTTCCCCCTTCCCTACTGTCATTCCCTTCTCCTTTTGACCATCCATTAAGAACCCAAGCCTTTCCTCCATTCCATCTGCCTTGGTCCAGGCCTCAGAGGTAGAGAAGAAATGCTGGACCTGATCCCCTTCCCCACCACCTCTCCCTTCTCCTTTTGTGTCGTGTCTTTTTAGATTGTAAGCCTGCAGGCAGGGAACCGTCTAACTAAAAGGTTGTATGTACAGCGCTGTGTAAATTTACAGCACTTTATAAATAAAAGATAATAATAATAATAAGAAAGAAGAAAGAAGAAGAAAGAAGAAAATACAGTGTTTCTTTCACCTTCTCCTCAGGGTTCCTGCCACCTTTCTGACTGAGTGCAGCTTTTATCTTTCCCATTCTCTTTTGGGCCACCACTTTTGCCTTCTAAGCCAAGCTCAACCAGGAGATCAATGGTGTGGGGGTAGATTGGGCATTCTTGGGTAAGTGCAGACTGAGTTCTCCTGGGTTGGAGGAAATGAGTTGGTGTAGGCTGAAACGACTGTCTTCCCCAATTTCTCCCCTTCCATCCCAGTGGTGAATGAGTGAGCAAGGATTATTAGACCCTCCCACCCAGGATACACTGAATATTAAAAAATAAAATGGCAACAAGATGCTTGCTGGATGGAGGATGCCACCCACCAATTTGTTCTGCCCCCCCAACCCCCCCCCCCCCCCGAGGCCATACTGATCTGGGAGGACACACATTACAAAAAACAGGAAACAGTTTTTCCTGGAAACTGCAGGTTAAAAAGAGGGTTTTAAAACCCCTCGGGTATCAAAAAGATGTGCTTTTATTTCTTCTTCAGATCCAGAGGAACACCACGTGATCCTATAGGACTGGCATCAAGGTAAATACAAATTATTTTACAGGTTTGGATTCAGCCTAGATTAACACTCTAAGTAACTTTCCTAATTTAGCATGGAGTTCATATAATAAAACCTTTAGTTTGTTTCTCCAAGACATTGGTTTCTTTGCTCCTTAATCAGGATCTCTAACTGTGGTATGCCCTCCCTGTCAGTAGAAAGCTGTGGATCAGCAGAGAATCTGCTTAGATTAGCTAGCAGTGAGACTGACCTGGAAGTCTTCACAGTATGAGTGTGGAATTTATGGCTTCTCAGGGGTCATTCAGACTTTTTTTTTTAGAGAACAATGTGACATGACCTCACTCACACATCCAGGTTGTATTCACACTATGGAATCACATCTATGCTCATCTCTGGGAGTTCGGTGCTCCACACAAGCAACGACACACTCCCAATCAAACATAGAGTCGTGATGACTAAATATATCCAGAACATGTCTCAAGGCATGCCAGCGTTAATCCCAATTATGCCGGGCTCTATTTGCATCCAATATACACACAATGCCACACTGATGACGAATCTTTTACACACAACTTGGGAAAACCCTCGCATTATCCTGGATTACAGTGGTTTTGGCAGCCACCAACCCCCACACAACTTAAACACTTGGTCGCATTCACGGATGCATGTGAACACAACAGAGATTCAAATGAACTACATCCCTGGATATTTTCATCATTAATTGAATAGGCTTCAGACTGTAGTTTTTAAATTTTTTATGAAAGTAGAATACATATGCTTGATTTTTATTTTATTTATTGATATACAAATACAACACAAACATCCTTACCAGTGAAACCTATATAACCAAAAAAAAACAAAAACACAAACATAAACCCCCTCCCCCCAAAAAAAACCACAAATCCCACAAATCAAACACACTCCACATTCATACTAAGGACCACTAAACCAAGACTGATTCTCATTTCCCAACCGTTGTGTCCATGTAGTATCCCTACAAGTCATTCTATTTAGGTTCCCAGTGTCATTTACTTCTGCCTTAATTTGGAAAAAAATAAACTATCAACACTCCACAAACTCCAAATCTCAAAACCAACAAGCATATTTTTAATCTTTTTCTCAGACAAGAATCATCCGGCTAATCTATTTCCACTCTTTTTGATAAACGTCTTGAGCTTGAGATAGATAAAGAAAATGCTGGGGGTGGCATACGGCCTTGACAAGTCCCACCATGACTACCCTTGTAAAAAACTAATACACAATGTGGGCTAGACCCAACCATGGACTGTTAGACAGTTTTGCTACATTGGTTGACTGACCAAACCCAAATGGTGCTCACCAACGCTCCCACTCCACCTGGAGAGTCAGTCGACTAGCAAAATGCCACAGGGTTCTGTCCCTGGGCCTGGATGCCACTCAACACCTTCATCAGTGCACTTGCGATGATGAATAAAGGGCCTACTTTACAAATCCGCAGATGACATTAACTTAGGCAGTGGTTAACTAATACCTCCAGGGGACCGGATCCGAATTCAAAACTGCATTTAAACCGATTAGAAACATGGGGCAAAACTACACAAAATGAATTTTCACCAGGAGAAAAGCAAATTCATGATAATACAACCTGGGCATAAAAAATGAAAAAAACTCACTGACACAGAAGGGGACACCTGGCTTGATGCAGTACCCAGTCAGACCCCTTCTTACTACACGGCTTTTACTACACGGATCACAGCATACACGTTGAAAAATGTCCAAAAAAGTATAACATTACCTTGATTTTCCATTTTATAAGGGACCAACCACATGCTTGTCATTATATTAATGGGACTTGCAGCATACACGGATTTTGTTCATACACGGGGGATCTTGGAAACCAAAACCCCAGCATATAAACAAGGTCCACAAGTACACATAAACAGGATCTCAACAAGCGTCTTAGTGAAGATACAGGTTGCAACCACCGTCAGCAATCTGATGGCCAGTAAGAAAGCCAAGAACATCTAGGCTCCTCAATAGCAGTAAAGTATCTAGATACGAGGACAGTATTAGAACCACTCTGCTCTGCTTGGTCAGCACCTCACCTGAAATTGTGTCCTGTTTTATGCACACACATTCAACGACAGGAAGTGGACACAAGCTGGCAGTTGTCTAGAGGAGGATGACCAAAAATGTTAATAAAGGGACTGGAAACCATGCCTTATGAGGAGAGATGAGGGAGCTGGATGTTTACCTGGAGAAGAAAGGTTAAGGGGTGCATGATAGCCATGTTTAAATATCTGAAGGCATTGTTGAGGATGGAGCAGAGTGTTTCTCTTTTAGGGCATGGAGCCAATGGATAAGCTACAGGAAAAGAGATTTCACCTCAACTTAGGAAGGCTTCCTGACAACTAAGCCTGTTCACAGTGGACATGCTGCTTGAGCGCTGTGGAGTCTCCTTCTTTGGAGGTTTTCCAAACAGAGGCTGGATGGAGAGCCATAGTTGCGCGTGCTTTAATTATGTTTCCTGCATGACATGGGTTTGGACTGGATGGCCCTTGAGGTCTCTTCCATACTCTATGATTCTATGACTTCTATCAATGTGTTAACTAAAAGTGGTCATGCACAATCTTTGACCCTCTTTTGGTCATAAATCATATTGTTGCTCTTCCATGCATTGGCATTCTTTTCCCCATTTTCATACATGCAATAAAAAGTAAGTAGTAATGACTCGCCCAAATTCCTTTGCAACACGCCACTTGTAACTCACCCGGACTAGAGCCTTCCACGCGGTGCCCTCCGCCGCGCTGCAACACCACCACACCAGCTTAGCCAGTACCAGTCCCACAACCGCCTACACCATAGCACACTCTGCCAATCCACGGACCCTAACCCTACCCCCCATCGGTTTGAATATTTTTTCAAAAAAACCACCTACCTCCCTCCCCCAAAAAGCCACCCACACACACACCTCCCCATCCACTACCCCTCTCCACCCCGCACAAAACACCCCCCATTATCATCAAAACCAACTAACTATTGTACTTTACCATCCCGAGGACTTTAGCCTCCCCAGGACTTAGTATCCAAGGTGCTGTCCCCGCTGCTGCCGTCCCCTGTGCTGCTGTGCCCCCTGTGTGTGTGCAGTGTGCGCCCCCTGGCAACACACAATCCCCCACAGCTAAAAACAAGGGCCCCACTGTATAATGAATGGCCCCAGCAACAATCCGGCAGTGACACACCGTTGGCCATTCCTCTTTACACTGGATCAGAATGCCCATTGATATTTTTTACATGATGCACACAGCCTATATTATGTGTGGCTGCTCCCACCCTTCCATCATCCCCCCTTTTTTTTTTTCCTTTAAAAGTCTCCCTCCCCTCCGGTAAAGGTGGTGTACAAGAGAAATCACACCATCTCCCCATCCGAGACACTGCAGGGGCTTGAGCCCTGTCTGCCCTCTATTGAATACAGGCCAGATGACACTGACATCTGAAGTGATGAACATACTCCAGGCTCTCAGGCTCATGCTTACTTGCATGCCACAAGACATTCAAAAAACCACCACTTTGATGGTTACCTTTCTAGGACTGGCTCCTACCGAGATATTCTTCCCCTGTCTGCCTTTCTCTCCTTTGGCAACCAACTATGGAAAATTTGTGGCCATCAACGAAAGAACTCTTCAAACAACCATGCAAACCTGAGGCCAAAATGCACTCTTCCAGGCCTCTCAAGACCTCAGGCCTCTCCTCGCAGATGCCAAGCTGTCTCACCAGCCACACAACATTGCATTAATTCTTCGTGCCTCAAACACAAAAAGCTCAGGAAAGAAGCCAACAGATACGCTGAAAAAGCAGAATCCATGGCTGTAAACAGAATTTACACTTGTGTACATCCAGCCATTTCACGAGTACTGTCCTCTGCTGGAATTCTGCGGCTCACTCTCTAGAGTTTCAAATGACGGTAAAGTGGAAGCTAAGCAGGGTCCAGCTGTGGTTAGTATTTGTAGGAGACGACTTCCAAAGAATCACCAGGTGCTTAGGTGCTTTCAGAGGAAGGATTTCGGCAAACACACATCCAAAAATATCTGCTTAAGAAAAACTCTATGCAAATTCATGGGAACTCACCATATCTTGACAGGCAACTTGAAGGCATGCAGTTAGTGAACCTTATCAGAGGCTGCCCCCCCCCCCCCCCCAGCCTGCCCCCAAAACTCACACTCAAAACCCACTTAACTTCTTGCAAAGTGCCGTGTCCCTCTGGCCTTCTCGTAAACAAACTCATGGCAACCCACACCTGTGTTGGGGCGCCCAAGCACATGTGCCACAAAGAGCGGGCTCTGCAGGCCACACTCGGCATGCGTGCCTAGATTCACCACTCACTGGAAATAGTGCCTTCACACATACATGAATTCCGTCATGAAACCAAAAGTTTTTCTACCATGACCCCCAACTCCCCCCTCCCCTCACCATTCTGTATTCAACAACTACGCCACGTTGGATGCATCAGAGTTCATAAGAAAAACATGCAGCGCCCCCCACCCCCCCCCCCCCCCCCATGGCCTCATTAGCAGCTAGATTCAAGAAGATGCTCATTCTGAACTAGGACTGAATCCTGCAGCCCCCTTTAAACAACCCCAATGTTCTATTGGCCTCCAGCCCATGTAGCCAGACCAAGCACCAAGCCGTTCCAAAAGAAGATAAAAAAACGGACTCGTCACTCCAATCTCTTCACACTTCGATTTAAGCCAGGCCACAATCCACAATTAGTCTCATCTGTTGCTCCCCACTTTTATCTCTGATTTAAAATCTATCAGTTCTCTCCCTTCTCCCCATTTACCCTTTAGCTTATTGCCAGTCAAATAACATGAATCAGAGGCAAAAGTAGTTAATTTCAGTGGCAATGGCAATAGAGAGAGATGGAAGACAGAATCTCGCCCTTTCCAGTCAAAGATCCAGGCAAAAGCCAATCTGCTGCCAGCACTCTCCTAGTTTGTGTGTATTCCCACTTAATAACTTTGCCATCTGACCACACTCCATTAACAACTAATAAAAACATAAAATATTTATAACCACTTTCCGCAGACGATCAAAGTGGTTCAGACTAGTATCACACATACATACATCGAACAAAATTACACCATTATGTTACATTACAAACACTAAATAAACCACAAACAACATATGTAAATTAAACAAACTTCCTTAAAATCACATATATGAACATTCAATAACAATCTGACAGTCACTAAAAAGCATCTTCCAACAAGAATACATTCTACAAGGAGTCAAAGGATATGCAGACCGGAGACAAACGATGGCTCTTTAAGGCTTCTTAAAGGCATCTACAAGAATTAGCTCAACCTTATCTCCTCCAGGAGCTTGTTCCCAGTATGGAGCCAGCTACAGATGAAAATGCTTTGCGCGAGTTGACCCATCCCGTCTCCGTCTTAGAGCTTTCAAGTAAGCATTGCCTGTAGTCTCGAGACTGCAGGCGGATTCTATGAGGAGAAGGACGTTCCCTCAACGTAACATGAACCCAAGCCATGTCAGGGCTTAAAGATAATGACCAAACAACTTTGTATTGAGCCGGAAGCTAATAGGCAGCCAGTGCAGAGAGAGATCTTCATACCGGAGTTACATATATGATCTGATCTAGAAGTTCTGGCAACCAATTGGCGAGCATTTTGAACTAACTGAGCTTCCAAACCTGGTACAAAGGTAGCCCCACGTAGAGCGCATTACAGAAATCTCAATCGAGAGAGTTCCAGTGCATGTACTACAGTTTCAAGGTCCTTTTGGTCGAGGCAGGGTCGCAGTTGGCGTATCAGCCGAAGCTGGTACCAAGCACTCTTGGCCCTCGCACTCTACTTGGATGATAACTGTAGAGATGGTCCAAGAGTACTCCCAAACTGCGGACTTTGTCCTTTAGGAGAAGCATGACCCCATCCAGGATGGATGACCAAATTTCCCTGCCTGACTTGGGTACTATCACGAGTACCTCTGTTTTCTCTGGATTCAGCCTCTGAGTTTGTTTTCCCTCATCAAGCCCATATGACCAGAAGGCATCCAGAAGAGAGGGTGCCATCTAGGTCACTTATCCGTCCGAGACCAATGGAGAGTAGGTAATCTGGGGGTGTCATCAGTATACTGATACACCAAGCTCCATGCTTCTGATGATCTCTCCCAGGTAAGTTTCATGTAAAATGTTGAATAGCTGGGGGACAGAATGGCGCCTTGAGGGACGCCCGATGTTAGCTCTCTTTTCCAAGAGCTGCTGTTCCCCGCTCACCATCTGGAAATCTTCCCAAGAGGTAGGCACGGAGCCACTGCGAGCTCAGTGCCCCTGATACCAACTCTCTCAGCTCTAGAAGGTCCATGGTCGTTGTCCGAAAGCCGCTGAGATGTCCAAGAGCACCCAGAGGGACCCTCCCCTGCCAACTCAGACCGAGATCATCGACTAAGTTGACCATGGCCGTCTCAACTCCATATTCTGCTCTGAAGCCAGTTGAAATGGTCCAGATAATCGGTTCATCCAAGACAGCTTGGAGTTGAAAGCGACTGACCTCTCAATCACCTTGCCCAAGAAAGGTAATAGGGGACCGGTCTGTAACTAATCATCTGCAAGGGGTCCAGAGAAGGTTTTTCAAAATGGTTTTACTAGGCCTGTTTTAAGGCTGATGGAAATGTCCCAGCCGGAGAGAAGTATTAATATAGTGAGTAATGAAGATTTTATTACTTCTCTCTTGAATGGTCAACACAAAGGGCAAGGGTCGAGAGGACAAGTAGTCCTTCTTTACCACCAAGAGCTTGTTCATGTCCTCGGTATTCACAACTCAAAGTGATCCCGAATAACCTTGCTTCCAGAGACAATGGACGTCTCTTCACATGATTCTGTCAGAAAACTGCCATCAAGATCAGCTCTTATCTGAGAGATTTTATCAGCAAAAAAGTCATTAAAAGCGTCACAGCAGGCTCTAGTGGTTAGTAAGGGGTTCAGGGCAGCCAGTGATAGAGTTATTCCCTAACCACCCTGAACAGCTCTGTTGGGCGAGACTCGCTGATGCAATCTGTGAGCACAGAATGAATTCTTGCTGCATCGATTGCCAATTTTACTGGGCTAATGTGTCCCCTGTTTTCATCTGTGAATGTTGGATTGTTACAATCCTCTAGTGCGGCCTACTCCTGTTTGTGCTGCAGCCAAACTTTATATCTTCACGTTTATAAAAAACATAGCCTGGATTTCTTGAAGTGCAGGTAGGAGGTCAAGTTGCTGGGGGACTTTTATCTGTGAGGGGATGTCTCATGCCAAAGACTAGCAGTTGAGAACAATTTTTGAAAGGTTGCACAGAAAAGTCTTAGTGAAGAAAGGAAAGGGATAAGTGTGTTGAAGTGCTGGGGAATGGGGCAGATGATTCTAGTCACCTTCCCTCTTTACTACTTGATCAATACCCTCTGCAGAGAGAAGGAACTCACCAAGATTTCTCTAGAGGAGAAGGAAAGAGGAAAGTGTGGTGGTGGGGGGCCAAGGAAGCCAATCATTTCTGTCATATATTATCAACAGTGCTCTTCCTTGATGCACAAGAATTTCAAATTAAAGAAGAGAAGAGACAGAGCCAAGCGTGGTAGCGTTCTATTTTCCCAGCACATCAAACCACTCCCTCTAGGACGAACACGTTGTAAATTATAGATTCACATCTTACCGTCTTTCCATCAGATTGTGAGCGAGCCCAAGACCGTGGATTGGCTGCAAATGGAGGCATGCGTGTGACCCCAGAGTTTTGGAATGAACTATGGGGGAACGTGGGAGAGGGCCCTGCTTCATGCTGAAAATTGCATCTCTGTTATATGACAAAAACAGCTGAGAAAACAACAGCAATGGGAGGATGACAAAGATGCCTCAAGACCCCTGGCATCAGTTTATACTCCAATGACTTTTAATTTCACTAATATGTCCGCTTGACAGGAAATCTCCTCAGACTTAATTAAAGCAAACCAAAGTCTGGTCCAAAAATTAAATTGGATTGTATAATAAACTTGCAATAAATATTCTAGAGCACCTTCCAGTTCTTAACAGCCCCCGTTTGGTTGAAAGGAACAGCAAACTATGAAGATAGGGGTAGGAATTCAGAGGTAGATTTAGGTCCAAAAACACTGCAGAAATAATCCGTTTGAGACACTTTAACTGCCCTAGGTTCAGTGCTAGGTATTCTGGGAACTGTACTTTTCTAAAGACATTTAGCTTTCTCTTGCCAGAGAGCTCTGCTGCCCCAATAAACTACAATTTCCAGGATACCCTGCACTGAGCCAGGGCGTTAATGTAGTCCAAATGGATTATTTCTGCAGTGTGTTTTGAGAGCTTAGTCTTGGCTACTACAATCAAATTACTTTCATAGCCCTTTGAGATTTGATACTCCTAAAAGTCTAAAATCTGGAACCTCCTAATAATACTGTAAGAATATCTACTTTTGGTTCCTTTTTTTCTTTCTTTTTTTTTTTAAATAAAGGATACATTTTCTGAATCTGGCGAGAGAAAAGAAGTTTTGAAATATAACTGCAAGAGTAGACCCTGAGGGCCACAAAGTGCTTTGATAATTTAAAAGAGTTTGCCATTTAAAAAAGTCCACCTATCAAAGACAAATTCATTATTTTGTGAAGGACCTTACTACCTACAACCTCCCTAGCCACATCCGCTTGCACCTTCTCTGCATGCAAAGGGCTCAGCAATGACACTCCGTTAGGTTGGAATGGAAACACACAAACACACACATACCAAAACCCTAAAAGATTACCCGTAAAGCAGACAGCACTGAGCTACACGAACCAAGGACCTGATTGTATGAGGCAGCTTCCTATGTTCCAATCCCCCAGACACAACAATCTCGATAAGCCTTAATCAAGCATTTCCAGCAATATTTGCACTCTTATACTCATGCACATATTTTGCAAACAGAGAAACTAGTGCACAACAGAGAGCTTATCCATATTTCTGATTGTGTTGATTTCTATCACATCAATGTTGTTGTTTCTTGATGTTTTTGTTGTTCATCCACACACTCCCCTGACTTAAAAAAATATTCCATACGAAGACAGCCATTTTGGTTCATTTGTGGACATCTTGTTTATGTGTGAATTGTGACCTTACAGGTGGGTATGTCTAACCCCACAAATCTGCAAATTATTGCATAGTCTCCTCCCATCTGCCCTGTGTGTGTGTGTGTGTTGTCTGTCTTTCTGTCTGTCTGTTGTCTGTCGTCTATCTAATCTATCTATCTATCTATCTAGAGGTATGCGTTACAGTGTAACACTGCCATTGGGCTTGCTTCTTCTGAGCCATTCTTCTCACACGCACACATTTAATCTCCTTCAATGCCATACCAGGAGTAAGTGCAGGAAGTACAAGTATCTTGGAAACAATCCAAGAAAACAAATGTAAGATAAGTAGCATTACTATTATACTTTTGCACTTTATCAACTCAGAATATATACAGAGTATTTAAAATAAAAAATGAAATGTCTAGCACTTTAGCCACAAGCAGTAAGTTCCTGTGCTTGGAAAGTCAGCAACAATGCACACAATCCAACATGAGAAAAACATCCATGATACCCCCCCCCTTCCCAACCTTGTATGTTTTCTAGTCTTGCAACTTCATTCAGATTGAAATTGACTCGCGGTGGTGTGTGTGTTGATCTTCTGAAACAGAAGTCTACTGCCTTATTGCCACGGGGCTGCTGTTTAAAACATATACTTTCAAGACCTTTCATGTTACACAGCTTACTACTTTAACTGCAACAATTCCATCCTATGGAATCCTGGGATTTTCAGTTTAGGGAGGCCTATTTAGAATTCGCAGTCAGGAAGTACAGTGCCTCGACCAAGCTTCTATCCCAGGGTTCCCTGCTCGAACCATGGCAATAAAGTGGGAATCTGTGGCCCTTACAGACCACCCAAAAGGGGTGGTCTTGGGCCGCTGCCGGTTGCAGTGCGGGGAAGCCGCTGCAGCCAAACCGCGTGACTCCCCTGCGCTGTAAAAAAGGAGCATGAAAATCGCGCTCCTTCCGGCAACCTGGAAGAGACATCGCAAGTGCCAAAGCGCACACTCGCAATGTCTCTTCCGGGTTTAGACGTCCGGACGCTGTGCGTCCGTTACGTCAAGATGGCCACGCCCATCTGTATAGGGCGCCGCCATCTTGCCGTACGGAATACGCGCAAGGGGCAAGGCACGTCCGGAAGCACCACCCCTCGCACGTATTCCTGGCGCAATGACGGTGCCGCTTAGGCCCGTTTGTAAGGCACCATAGTGCTGTAACTGTGTAGTGCAGAAGAGGCCTAAAACAAAGCATGGGAGTTGGTAGATAAAGAGAAAAGGGAAGAGGCTAGAAATATTCTAAAGCAGGGAAGAATTGCACAGTTCCCAGGACCAAAGAGCCAGTGTGGTGTAGTGCTTTGATTGTTAGACGATGACTCTGAAGACCAGGTTTTGATTCCCCACTTGGTCATGAAACCCACTGGGTGACCTTGGGCAAGGCAATGGCAAACTTCCTCTGAACAACTCTTACACATACACACATACAAAACAGAACAAAACCCCAGTATTGGGTCACCTTAAGGTTGTCATGAATTGGAAATGACTTGAAGGCGCGCAACAATAACAACAACAACAGGAACAAAATACTTCAGAATAGTGAGGTAAAGGAAGGGAAATGGGCCAAAATTTCATGGACTGGCACAATGTCATTTAGATTTACTCTTGGCCCGGCCTTCTTATACATGGATTTTGTTATACACGGACTCAAGCATCCACGATTCAAAAATGTTAAAAAAATATATAAATTTCAAATATCAAACCTTGATTTTCCATTTTTCATAAGGGACACCATTTTGCTATGTCATTATATTTAATGGGACTTGAGCATCCACAGATTTTGTTATACGCGGATCTTGGAACCAAACCCCAGTGTATAACAAGGGTCCACTGTATTTATTTTTAATGCAAGATGCATAGCAACAAATTCTACCACTTTCTGACACAGTCTGTCTGGAATCACCCAGAATAGCAGAAACAATAATACAGTTCTATTCAAGCATTCACTGGTGATGGGCATGGCCTTATCAGATCATTTCTGATAGGAATTCTGTAACTGCATTTAGCCAATTGTGATTACAAACAACTTTTAAGAACTTTGGGCTCAGTATGTGAAGGTCTAGGGTGCTTCTGGATGTATGCATGAATCTATGGATGAGGCTCATGGGAATGTTCATGTCCTAGCAGCCATATAGCCCTACACCCAAGGAGGCAAATGTTGCACATGACTATAGAAGACTGGAATGTTGTATTTTCAGGGCTCCTTATTTCTTCTGAGGATCAAGAGTAGTGGTTGACCTCTCTCAGAAACCAAGCCTTCCCAATGAACAAGGTCTGTTCTTCAGAAATGACCCACGAGGCTTTAGCAATTAAATCCAATTATCAGTGCTGCTGGGGAATCTGTTTGGAAGCAGCACTTGAAACTGAAACCTCCAACCTTAGAATCATGGCTATTTTAATAGAATTTCTCTTGCTGTAAAGCTGAGTCATTTATGTCAAGATTATTGGGTGTATTCTATTTTCGTCCCCTTTTCTAAGATCATCTTTATGTGACAAACCAGAGTAGGTAGAAAGAATGTGCTTTAGATGCAACAGTTACATTTGGACTGAGAAGTTTCCCTAATTAGCATGCAGATACATTGGCAAAAAAACCAGAACAATTTGTACTCCCCTTTTATCAGTATCTGAAATATCTGAAATATCTTTTATAGGAATTTGCAACAAATCACTTTCTTAGCCAGATTCACAATGAGGCACAGAGATGGGAAGTAATTAGCTACAGTTAGCAAGGGCACAAGTACGTTATATGAGAATATTATAGTTGTAACTTTGTTGTTGTTGTTAACGGCTGTCAAGTTGACCTCAGCTTTTGGGGACCCTATGAATGAGAGACCTCCAAGTCACTCTGTCATCAACAGCCTGCTCAGGTCTTGCAGATTCATAGACTTATATTACACTGGTATAGCTATATGATACTTTAACTGCCATATTAACATCCTGTGGAATCCTGGGATTTGCAGTTTAGGGAGGGTCTTTTAGAATTCTCATCCAGAGAACCCTTGGGCATCACTAAACTACAAACACTGGAGTACCCCAGGATGTTTCCATAGGCCCCATTCCCACTGGCCCATTTACCCTGGGTGGAACTGGGCAGATCCAGGTCCCCCCTCCTTAAGCTCTCTGGAAGCAAGTGCCAACTATAATTTACCTTAATAAGGGTAATTTAACCTGAATGCCATTGCAGCTCTTTGCAGAGAGTTCACATTTGCAAGTATGGCTTAAAACAGGGGTCGGCAACCTCCGGCTCGTGGGCTGGATGTGGCCCGCGGAGGCATTTTGGCTGGCCCCTGCCCACTCCTGCTGCCGCTTCTGATTGCGGCTTTTCGCCACTCTGGGTGCCGCCATTTTATTTCTCAAAATGGCGGCGAAGTCTTGTGCGACCTTTCCGGAGGTCGCACAAGACTTCGCCACCATTTTGAGAAACAAAATGGTGGTGGCCTAGAGGCGAAGTCTCGCGCAACCATGGAAAGGTCACGCGAGACTTCGCCGCCATTGGTGACGGCCCCAGGAGGCCCGCTGCAGCTGCCGGAGCCCTTGAACAGGGCTCTAGCAGCCGCAGCAGGCCTCTGGGAGGCCCGACGCGGTGGCCGGGGCCCTCCAAGAAGGCCGACAAAGAGGAGGAGGCCTGGCCCCCGGAGGGTGGAAGCTCCGCCCCCGTCATGCGGCTCCACCCCCCGGCTTCAGCCCCCCAGTTGTCTGAAGGACAGCAACCCGGCCCCCGGCTCGAAAAGGTTGTCTAACCCTGGTTTAAAAGAAGGCTCCTTTGCTGTTAATCAAATTCAGTTCTGCTTTTGTCAAAGGTGATGTTTCCTAAAGCAACTGGGCAACCAGATGGGTGCTTCCCTCCCTCCTTTTTTTAAAAAAAACTGACGGCAGTGTGCACATATTTTGTCAAATTTAAAAACCTCCAGGTGTGTGTGTGTGTTGTGTGTCTTTGGATCACTATGGATCTTCCTCTGCCTCCGTTTTCAACCCCAAAATGCAAACTAATGCCATCTCTGCATCCTCCCTCCTTGCAATCCCAGAATGCCTCATACACATAATAATAATAATGATAATAATAATAATAATAACAACAATAATTAATTCCTCCCCTCAGAATGCCATCTCTGCATCCTTTGCTTTCCCTCAACAAACCCAGAATTCCTTACAGACACAGTAGCAAAAGTTTTCTGTATCAATTTGCCAAATTGAAAGAGAAACATTTGTAACATTTGCACTGTAGCATTCTCATATAAAAAGTAATTTAGAAAAAAAGCCTCTTGCAAAGTGAGGTGCCATGCTGGGAGCAAGCTAATGAAAAGGAAATGTAGCCCAAGCAGATACATTCTATCTATATATGTAACTACCTGTAGAAAAAGTATTTGCATAGTCTGTCAAAATAAAAATACAAGAGAAAGAGAGAGAGAGAGAGAGAGAGAGCTGCCTGCGAGAGCAAAGGCATGTTCCATTCCTTGTCCTCCTTCTGACCTAATTTCCTCTCCTGAACTTGACCCTTTTCCCTGCTTCTTCTTCCTCCTCCTTCATGATTTTGCCCTTCATGGCCCCCTTCTTTCCCCCCGCTCCTCCTTCTTCCTCCTCCTCTTCCTCCTCCTCCTTCACCCCAATGAAACGGAGGCATGTTCCGCCCTCCGCCCTCCCTCTGACCTAAATCCCTCCCCTGAACTTGACCCAATCATGATTGGGAACAAGTTCATATTTGCCAGACCCAGTTTTTCTCAAAAGATACAACTTTTACTCCGCTTTCAAAAGACCCCTGAACAGGTGTGAAAGCCTCGTTTTTGCTTGTGAAAGGATCGGGGCCAATATGAACTTTCTGTGGTTAATCTAGGTTCTGATCCAGGGTAAAAGGTAGTTTGAATGGTCCCCAAGGCAATTAAAGTGGAATATAGCACTACAACAGTGTAGTGTGATAAGTGCCATGGCTTCCTTGACTGATAACTTTATTGCATAACAAAAGTAAGCCGAGATGGAGTGTGAGAGAAGGAGTTTTCTGCTTAGCTCTCCAAATGCTGTCAAAGCCCTTCTGTTCTCTTCCCAATGGAGATGGAAATAAAAGAATGCCTTTTGTCACACTGGAAAAATCTGTTTGGTAAAAGGCATGCTTTTATGACTGTCTTCCCCTGGAAGGAGAACAGAAGTGCTATAAAGTCATGAAGCGTGATAAAAGGAAGGCTATTTCTTTGCTGCTCCATCTCTGCTTACTTTTGTAATGTGATAATTTTATTTATTTATTTCATTTCATTTCTTTGCCACTTTCCTCTCAGATAAGGCTCAAAGTCTATCCATCTGCTATGCAGTCTTCCTCTTTTCCTACTGCCTTCTACCCTGCCGAGCTTTATTGCCTTTACTAGTGAATCATGTCTTCTTATGATATGGCCAGGGTATGATAGTATCAGTTTATAGTCATCTTGGCTTCCAAGGACAACTTAGGTTTGATTTGATCTAGGACCCTTTATGTGTCCTTTTGGCAGCCCAAGGTGTCAAGAGAACTCTACTCCAGTTGGTGTAGATCCATTGAATTTATGAGATTTGTATAGTGTTGATTAATTCAGCTCCTAAAACAATTATTTTGGTCTACTGGAATTAGTCACTACATTTAATAGTTTGTTGCTGTGTATCTTTATCTGAACAAGACTAAGATCAATTTACACAACCACCTTTTGGTTTCATTTTCTACCTATAGTGATTTCTTTGGTCAATTCAAATTCAATATGACTGTGGTAAATGTGTTTTAAATGCTCCATTACAGATGCCACAGGGAGAAAAATAATCCTGTATTGTTGTTTTTATGAATCACCCAACATTTATTTAGATCCTAGTAATTTATTTTAATTGTTTTATGGATGATAAAAAAAAGATACAACCTCTGTTTATAAGCAGTTGCAAACTTTTAGTATCCAAATGTTTTGATGCAAGGTTATAGTGTATAGTATCAACCAGAGGAAAAATCGAGAGATGAAAGAAACAACACACCCAGCAGCATGGCAGAGCCTAGGCCTGAAATAAATTTTGGAAGTGAAAGTGAATTTTCTGGTCAGCTATGACAACTACTACTAGACTTCTCTGTATCTCTTTATTATTATTATATCCCACCTTTCCCCCAGAAATGGGACTTGTGGTGCATTACAAGATTAAAACAGATACAGATAAAACTAAAAACAGGTTGTTAAAAACACAAAATGTTATTATTGTTACAATACGATTAAACTAACTACAATATTTAAACACAAATGAATTAAAATAATCTAAAACAAAAAAAATAACACAAGTAATAGAATCATAGAATCATAGAGTTGGAAGAGACCGCAAGGGACATTCAGTGCAACCCTCTGCCATGCAGGAAATCTTAATCAAAGCATCCCTGACAGATGGCCATCCAGCCTCTGCTTAAAGACCTCCAAAGAAGGAGACTCCACTATACTCCGAGGGAGTTTGTTCCACTGTCGAATAGCCCTTACTGTCAGGAAGTTCTTCCTAATGTTGAGGTGGAATCTCTTTTGCTGTAGCTTGCATCCATTGCTCCAGGTCCTAGTCGCTGGAGCAGCAGAAAACAAGCTAAAGGGGAACCCCTCCAACAATGTTCCCAGGTCAGCTTCTCCTGTGTACTCCAAACTCTCCTTGACTATATAACAATTTTTTTAAAAAAAATGTGCATCACTAGGTGCGTGGCTCTCTCAACACTTAAACAGGCTTAGGGTTCTGTCCCTGCCCACCAATGGTCCACAGCAGTATCTCAAAGTTTAAAAAGTTCAGATCTCACCCAAGCACATGGAGAAAGAGAACCAGCCTTTCCTCCTTGAAAGAGTGAGCTACAATTGTTGTTTCAATACTCAAGTGTGGAACTCCTCAGAAAGGAACATATATTTAGCCCTTTTGTTAATTGTGTGTTGCTGTTGTTGTTGTTGTTGTTTTTGTTGTGTGCCTTCAAGTTATTTCTGACCTGTAGCAATCCTAAGGTAAGCCTATCATGGGGTTTTCTTCACAAGATTTGTTCAGAGGGAATTTGCCTTTGCCTCCCTCTGAGTCTGAGGGCTTTACCACATGAACCCCGTTCTTGCTGCAGTCACATTTATCAGTGTAAATGGAATTATACTTGCCTCTCTGCACTGCACCTTTTCTCACTCACGTGTCTGCTACCATCATGCTTGCTTGAGAATGCCCCCTCAACCCCACCTCTCTACTCTATGCTCTACCCAGCATTTTAAAATTTGATTTATTTTTATCTATTTTCATTGTTTCACACAACTCAAGGGCTCTGCTATGGATTTTTAATTATTGTTTTTGATATGCAATATACAAAAAATAAACAATTATTTAATTATTATATTTCTTTTTTTAAAAAGAGGGGAAATGGGAAAAGAAAAGTCATTGAGCTGTTTGGGAACAGCGAGAGAATGAGGGGACTGCCCCAGAAGTGACATTTCACACTTGAGGACTTGCACTATTAAGAGCTCATTGATGAGTTCCCCTGTCAATGAAAAGGGACACTCTAATCATGGTCAGAGGATACAGTAGCTACAGGCTGGAGGAGGCATCATGCAATAAGTGTTGCCAAAGCTGCTTTTTCCCATATTTAATCACAGTTTAAAAGCATCTGTAGTAATCCCCTGAGACAGTGTGACTTGTTACCAACAGGTAATCCTCTATTTATAGTCTTATTGCCCTTGTGTGTCTTCAAGTCATATCTAACTTATGGAGTTTGTTGTTCATAGAATCATAGAGTTAGAAGAGACCTCAAGAGCCATCCAGTGTAACCCCTTGCCATGCAAGAAAACACAATCAAAGCACTCCTAATAGAAGACCATCCAGTCTCTGTTTAAAAACCTCCAAAGAAAGAGACTCCACCACATTTTGAGGGAGTGTGCTCCACTGCCAAACAGCTCTTCCTGTCAGGAAGTTCCTTCTAATGTTGAGGTGGAATCTCTGTTCCTGGAGTTTGAATCCATTGCTCCATGTCATATTCTCTGTAGCAGCAGAAAACAACCTTGTTCCAATCTCAGTATGACATATCACATGTTGTGTGCCTTCAAGTCATTTCTGACTTATGGAGACCCTAAGGCAAACTGAACCTAGGGTTTTCTTGGCAAGATTTGTTCAGAGCTTTGTAAAGCCCATACTGTTTTATTTGAGTCTTATGCTGTATTTAATAGCTAACACCCCCTTCACTTAAGTGAAAGTACAATCTCTCCTTTGGGCCCAGCATAAACCAAGCATGCATTGTTAGTTTACCTCAGACTTGGAGGACACATTGAGGACAGTGCTGCCTACTTATCTTGTCTGTCCAGCTTCATGGAAAGAGCATTTCAGATGAGCTAATCATGCTAATAAGGGGAGTATAAAATGAAATAATGAGTCATTAATTAGATGCATGACATTACATTCCTCTGTATGAGGCTACTTTCCTTTAATTTTAGTTTGTTACCAAGAAAAGCTAAGGTTGCACTCTTTTTAATCACCGTATTTCTCCTTCCTGTTATTGGCATGCCTTTGCCATTCACATCATGCTGACAGCCTCCAAGTTTGTTTTTGCTACCTTCCCCCTACCTCCCCCCTCCTGTTCATTATTTCTTTGAGTAGATTTATTAAACAGTACAGTGCAGTATATTACCTTTCCATGGCTCCCCCTGCCCCCAGCCTTATTACCTCCAATTGCTTCTCATTTCATTGCTTTTGTAGCATTATATCCTCGTCTTAATGCTATTTTAATAGAGTTCTTGTATCTAATTTCCTTGTCATTAAGTTATTGCTGTCTAACTCACTGAAGCTGTTGTCTGATGTTTCCCATTGGGGGCATCAACAAAATGTCTCTGAAATTATTGTGCAAAACAGTTGAAGACAGGCAGTGCTCTCCTGACTTTTGGATACTAGAGAAACATACCTATAGCACTGTTTCTTCAACAGCTGGGATATGCTTTCCCTTTCTTAAATTGATCTACTTTCCTCCCTGCCCCAACTCAGCCATCAGTCATCTGTAATAAAGGACAGAGAGTTCACATTGGTTGTAGACAGCTTGTTGCTGTGTGTGAGGATCTGTGGATAGGACTCAGCTTTTAAGGTAGTTACAAATAGCATTGTTAACATGAACCTTGTTTCTTATTTGTTAAGAGAGCCAGTGTGATGCAGTGGTTTGAGTGTTGGACTGCAACTCTGGAGATCAGAGTATGAATCTCCGCTCAGCCATGGAGACCCAATGGGTGATACTGGGCCAGTCACACTCTCCCAGCCTCAGAGGAAGGCAAAGACAACCTCCTATGGACAAATCTTGCCAAGAAAACCTTGTGATAGGTTTGTTTTAGGGCCACTGTATGTCAGAAACAACTTGAAGGTGCTCAACAACAAGAGTGTGATCGACTTCAAAAGTAACATAACCAGTGGGGGATTACTCACACACAAAGATTGGGGAAGGTAATACTTCTAGTTACTTTGAAAAGTTACCTTCAGGTGGCATTTTAGAGGCAGTTAGAGCTGATTGATTCAAGGACAGGTGTTATGGTTTTGTTTGTTTGTTTGTTTGTTTGTTTTGGAGTTGTTGGGTTTTTTTTTCATCTTCTTTTTCTTGCTTGGGGTTTGTTTTTGTACCCCAACCCTTCAAAGAAGAGTAGAGAAAATCAATGAAACCACAATAAGTAATGTACCAAGCAACTATGATAATGATTTTTAAAAAAAATAGGAAAGGGGATGGTAATAGCTATGGATTACTTGTGGGGCTTCAAAATGTTTCTTCTTGTCCAATGATAGGATTAGTGTTAAGGTCATTGTTTTTCTTTCCTTTTGGTTGAGAAAGCACCCTGGAGACTTGTGGTACCTTATGTAATATATTGTGAACAACTAAGGGTGAACAAAGAAGCATCCCAATAACCTGTAAAACAGCTGCAGTTTGCCTCCTCAAATAATGCTTCTTCAATACATACTTTGTATTATTATTATTATAATTATTAACCTTTATGTATAAAGCGCTGTAAATTTATACAGCACTGTACATACAATCATTTTAATTAGACGGTTCCTTGCCCTCAGGTTTACAATTTAAAAAGACACCACACAAAAGGAGAAGGGAGTAGTGGTGGGGAAGGGGATGAGGTCCAGCAGTTCCTCTCTACCCCCAAGGCCTGGACCAAGGCAGATGGACTGGAGGGAGGGCTTGGCTTCATAATGGATGGTTTGGAGCCTGTTGGAGCTATCCTGCCTCTCTAGTAGGATAATACATATAAAGTACATAACAATACAGGAAATGGTTCAATAAAACAGGCACAAAAAGAACATCAAGTAGCAAGTGACAATTATGCAAGGCCTGGGAATGCTTCTCTGAACAGGATGGTCTTCAACTCCGTTTTGAAGCTGGTTAAAGAAGTGATGGCTCTTGTTCGGGGTGGGGGGTGGGGAGAAGGTTCCAGGAGTGAGGGGCAGCGAGTGAAAAGGGGAGAATCCAAGATGGGGCAGAGGAAATCCTGGGCTGGGACAGCCGACCTTGACTACCAGATCAGAGGGCCCGATTGGGAAGGTGAGGAGAAAGAAGGTCTGATAAGTAAGGAGGGGCCAGCCCATGGAGGGCTTTACACGTCAACAGCAGGAGCTTATACTGAATGCAGAAAGGGAGAGGGAGCCAGTGAAGGGATGCCAACACAGGAGAGATGTGGTCAGAGCGGTGGGCGGATGATACACTATATATCAGTGATGGTGAACCTTTTAGAGGCCAAGTGCCCAAACTGCAAACCAAAACCCACTTATTTACTGCAAAGTGCCGTGTCCCTCTGGCTTTCTAGTAACAAACTCTGGCAAACTCTGTGCTGGGGTGACGGCACATGTGCCCACAGAGAGGGCTCTGAGTGCCACCTCTGGCACGCGTGCCATAGGTTCGCCATCATTGCTATATGTACAATGAGCATATATAGTGTATCAATGAGTGTGTGGCATCTCCTGCATTGACAACCTATGTGCTTTCATTATATACCCTTCAACATTTCATAGTTCAAAACTGGGAAATGTGAGGCCAAGCAACTCCAGGATGTGGACAAGATGACAAAAGTTATTAATGGAGAAGGACACACTTGCTAGCAGATACTACAGCAGTTTGTGTTTGCCTGAGCCTATTAGGAAGAGTGAGACTCTGTCCTTCCTCTCTTATCTCCTCTGCTGAGTTAACTGAGAGTAATGTTGCACTTTAAGCTCTTTTTTTTTTTTTTTTTTTTTTTTTTTGCACCAGTTGAAGAAAGCTTAGGAGAAAGGAGAGAAATGAAAGGAGAGAGAAACTTGTACATTTTAAATGGTCCTTAAAAATGGGTTGACATTTTAATCACAGAATCATAGAATCATAGAGTTGGAAGAGACTACAAGGGCCATCCAGTCCAACCCCATTCTGCCATGCAGGAACTCACCATCAAAGCATCCCCAACAGATGGCCATCCAGCCTCTGTTTAAAGACCTCCAAGGAAGGAGATTCCACTACACTCCGAGGAAGGAGTGTGTTCCACTATTGAACAGCTCTTACTGTCAGGAAGCTTCTCCTAATGTTGCGGTGAAATCTATTTTCCTGTAGCTTGCACCCACTGCACTGGGTCCTAGTCTCTAGAACAGTAGAAAACAAGCTTACTTCATTTTCAATATGACATCCCTTCAAATATTCAAATAGGGCTATTATACCACCTCATAACCATCTCTTCTCCAGGCTAAACATACCCAGCTCCATAAGTCACTCCTCATAGGGCATGGTTTCCAGAATTTTCACCATTTTAGTCGGCCTCCTCTGGACACACTCCAGCTTGTGTATTCCAGGTGAGGTCTGACCAAAGCAGAATAGAGTGGAACTGTTACTTCCTTTGATCTACATACTATACTTCTATTGATACAGCTTAGAATTACATTGACATTTCTAGCTGCTGCATCACACTGTTGGCTCATGTTCAACTTGTGATCTACTAGAACTCCTACATTCCTTTCACAAGTAGCCTTCTTAAGCCAGGTGTCCCCTTATCCTATATCTATGCTTTTTTTCTTTTTTCTTCTTGCCCTAAGTGCAGTATCTTACATTTCACATACTGAAATTCATTTTGTTAGCTTTAGCCCAGCTTTCTGCTATATTAAGGTCATTTTGAATTTTGATCCTGTCCTCTGGCATATTAGCTATTCTTCCTAATTTGGTGTCATCTGCAAATTTGATAAGCATACCCACTATTCATTTGTCCACATTATTGATAAAGATGTTGAATAGCACTGGGCCCAGGACAGAACCTTGTGGGACCTCCCCACTGGTCATTTCTCTGCAGGATGAACAGGAGCCATTGCTGAGTACCCTTTGGGTTTGACCAGTCAACCAATTACAAATCGATTTAACAGCTGCATTGTCTAACTCACATTTTTCTAGCAGGTTTGCAAGAATGTCATGGGGGACCTTGTCAAAGGCCTTACTAAAATCAAGATATGCTAAGATAGCATTCCCTGTCCTGTCAAACTGGGACAATTGAAGAGTATGTCATTAGCAGCTGACAACTACAAGACTACAGCTGTTTTTGACATTTTGATGAACACATAGTTGCTGAGGGAGGGGGGGGTACAGGAATCTCCTGTGTCTACATGCATTGCTGAATGTGAAACATCCAAGAGCCACGTAAGAAAACACACCAGCACCACAAAAGAAACACAGGTCTCACTTGCTTCCACGTTACCATTTTCCCTCATAAGACTGACATTGTTCATCAACTCAGTTATTTTGAAGAATCCAGAGGATGTTCATAGAATCCTAGAATCATAGAGTTGGAAGAGACCCCAAGGGCCATCCAGTCCAACCCCCTGCCATGCAGGAAATCACAATCAAAGCATCCCCGACAGATGGCCATCCAGCCTCTGTTTGAAGACCTCTAAGGAAGGAGACTCCACTACACTCCGAGGGAGTTTGTTCCACTGTCGAACAGCCCTAACTGTCAGGAAGTTCCTCCTAATGTTGAGGTGGAATCTCTTTTCCTGGACCTTGCATCCATTGCTCTGGGTCCTCGTCTCTGGAGCAGCAGAAAACAAGCTTGTTCCCTCCTCAATATGACATCCCTTCAAGTATTTAAACAGGGCTATCATATCACCTCTTAACCTTCTCTTCTCCAAGCTAAACATCCCCAGCTCCCTAAGTCATTCCTCATAGGGCATGGTTTCAAGGCCCTTAACCATTTAGTCGCCCTCCTTTGGACATGCTCCAGTTTCTCAATGTCCTTTTTGAATTCTGGTGCCCAGAACAGGACACAGTATTCCAGGTGGGCCTGACCAAAGCAGAATAGAGTGGCACTATTACTTTCCTTGATCTAGATATTATATTTCTATTGATGCAGCCTAAAATCGCATTGGCCGGGTTAGCTGCCGCATCGCACTGTTGACTCATATTCAACTTATGGTCTACTTGGACTCCAAGATCCCTCTCTTATTGTCCTATCTTTTTGAGGATATAGATTTGGTTTAGAGGGCCTGAATACCCTAAGGGCATCAGATCCTATCTGATCATGGAAGCTAAGAAGGGTTAGCCCTGATTAGTACTTCGATCAGAGACCACTAACTAACACCAGGTGCTATCAGCTATATTTCAGAGGAAGGACCTGGCAAAACCATTTCTGAGTATTCCTTGCCTAGGAAAATCCTATGAAATCCATGGGATTACCATAAGTCAACAGGCAACTTAAAGGCACATATACACACATAGGTTTGGTTTTTCTGCTCCAAAGAGAAGTGCAGTACCATGCTATCTGGCATGGAATGGCAAATAAAAGTAAACTCAACTCTTTTGGCTGTCCAAGTCAAAAGGTAACCTTTATAAGAGTTGCTGAGACAATGGTTTGCTAGGGTGTGTATATGTGTGAGTTAAGTCAAAGTCAACTTGATAACAGTGAAGAACAATTTCCCTCTCCCTCTCCATTGTATAAGACTGTTTGCCACCAGCAGTTCTTTTCTG
Organism: Sceloporus undulatus; assembly: GCF_019175285.1. Taxonomy (NCBI): domain Eukaryota; kingdom Metazoa; phylum Chordata; class Lepidosauria; order Squamata; family Phrynosomatidae; genus Sceloporus; species Sceloporus undulatus. The sequence continues at coordinate 71,699,244 of NC_056523.1, read as the reverse complement.
CTAAGAGTTTGTTTGGAGGAGATACTCTGATGATCTGTAATTCCCTTTTAACTGCTAGGGCCCCATTTTATAGAATCCTGAGATTTGTAGTTTAGGGAGGAGCATTTATAATTCTCAGCCAGGGAACTCTTCTAGTGTCTCTGACCAGACTACAGACACCAGAATCCCATAAGATGCAGCTGATGGCAGTTAAAAGTAGGTCCATAGCACTAGAATTGAGGAGAGTGAAAAGGCTTCACGTCAGAGTACAGTTTCGTCTTTGAACAAGAGATGCATTGCAACTAACCTTTGCTAGGAAGTAAAAAAGAGCTGTTTTACACCCAGGTTTCATCGAGGTGCTGTGCAAGCCACTTCTCTTGACAATAAAAAGGCTTGTATTATAGGGTTTTTTTTTTCTTTTAAAAGAGCTTTATTTTATTTTTTTCTCTGCAGGATATTGTTTGTTAATATAAAAAGAAAACAATAAGGAAATAGTTAGACTGCTTTGATTATATAAATGAAATAAATAACTAAAAAGCAGGTCTGTGGGGAGGAAACAGGTAATGGTTGTTTAAGAGATGAGGTTACTAGAAATAGAATGAAAAACAAATAAACTGTTCCTAGGCTCACTTGCTAGAATGGAATGGGTCTTACTTCTGAGCAGTATTTTTTAAGAATCATATTATGGGGAACATAATACTATATTTGTTCACAGGTTTATATCTGGAACCACAGTTTTAATTCCATTTCTATTTGATTACTAAAGAGCAATTTCTCAGTTGCATGACAGGATCCTCTCCTGTTGCCTATAACTACAACTTTCCAATTTTTTCTTCTATCCTCTGCGAGCACACAGATTACAGAGCATTGCCTTGAGCCCATTGGTAATACTTGACTTTTGGAGGTAGCACAAAACCAGAGTGATGTAGTGGTTTGATTGTTGGACTACGATTCTGGAGACCAGGGTTTGATTCCCTGCTTGGTCATGAAACCCACTGGGTGATCTTCGGCAAGTCACACTCTTTCAGCCTCAAGGGAAGGCAATGGCAAACCTCCTCAGAACAAATCTTGCCAAGAAATTCCCATGACAGGTTCGCCTTGGTGTAGAGTTGCCATAATTGTCCACTAAAACCTGGGGCAAAATGTAGGACAAAATCTAGACCAAACTGTAGGACAACTGCAGGACAAAACTCAGCCCAAAATGTAGGACATTTAAGGTCCTCCATTTTTCTTAAATATCCTACATTTTGGGCTGAGTTTTGTCCTGCAGTTGTCCTACAGTTTGGTCTAAATTTTGTCCTACATTTTGTCCTGGGTTTTATTTGACAATTATGGCAACCCTTGGGGGTTGCCATACGTTGAAAACTACTTGATGCCTCATCACCACCACAACCAAACAAAACTAGGGGCCACATAACTCAGCAATAAAGTGATGGCCACCATTCTACACCAATTGCCTCCTCACTGCCTCCCCCGTCACCCTTAAGTCATGTCACTTTATGTTTATGAACTAACCCACCCACCCCCCCTCAGGAAGTAACTTTGTCCTGAGAAGAGGTCTAAGGGAAATGGCAGCTACCCATGAGAAAAAGTCCTACAGGAACACACAGAAGTTTATCGCACCGGGTTCTCGGCCCGGCCCAGCAGGAAACGGAAATGAGTGGGGGGACGGATTTTACTGCACACACCCGTCCCTCACCGTTCGTTTCCCCCTCTCTTCCCTGCCCCTTCCGTTCCCGGGGACGCTTTTTGAGAACTGTTCAGAACAGTTCTCAAAAATTTCCCCCTCTGGAACGGATTAAGAACGGAAGAGAGGGGGAACGAACGAATGCGGTAAAATCCGTCCCCCACTCGTTCCGCACTCGGCCCTGCTCCTTCCGTTCCGTTCTCAGAACGGGTGGAAGGAACGCAGTGCGATAAAGTTCACACACAAAAAGCTGTGATGAGATAGCTCCCTGACCACCTCTATAGACTCATATTGAGCACCAAAGAGATATTTGCCTCATGGTATTGTAGTAAGGAAGAGGTTAGCAGCATGAGAGGGCAGACTGGCTGGCTATTGGGGGACCAGTGAGTGTCTGCTTATGTATTTATTATTGACTGTAACTTTATTTACCCCACTGTTCATCCCAATAAATAAATAAATAAATAATCCGAGAGTCAAATCCAGACCAATTAGGATATATATATATATATGCCTCACATCACACAGGATTGGAAATCATGTGTCTCTGGAGATGTTGTTGGATTGCTACTCCCAATACTCCCAACATTCCTTTCCTTTGGGCATGTTGACTCAGGCTGCTGGGACTTGCAGTACAACAACATTGACTACTTAGGATGGAAATATTCCATGGGAGATGAGGTGGAAAAATGAGGTTTGTCTCTTAATAGAGCTAATGGAATGGCTTTGCTCTCTTCCTTCCTTCCTTCCCTTTACTCTGCAGCCTAAATGGAGTGGCTGCTACTGGATGATAGTTAAGGATGAGCTAAACTGAGGGAGGGTTTTGTTGACAGGACAGCGGCTGCCCATTTTCATTGTCTTTATTTTTCTTGCCTAGAGGGAAGGGGTTGGGTGGTGGTGGGGAGCTGCCATTTTTCCACCTTGGAACCAATTTGGGGGAGGATGCTACATTATGCCAGATTATGTGTGTGTGGGATACTGAGAATGAGAAATGATTGTAGAATACTGAGGCCACAAAACAGAAAATAGCCAAAAGCCTACATTATGCAGGCAATGTATAATACTCTGTCCAGGCAGTCCTTCTCATCCACTCCAGCATCTGTCAGGCTCAAGGAGGAAAGAGTGATTACTGATGGAGAGAGGAGGGAGGGGGCAGAGCTTCAGATGATAAAGCATCAGCTGATCATAGCTTGTAGGGGGAAGAAATGAGGGTGTGCTCACAGATAGGGTGCACTCTCTTTTTCCTTCCCCTATGAGCCCAGACAGCCACATCTTCATGGCCTGAGTTCCCCCTGTCCCTACTGGTCATTTGCAGCAGCAGTGCCCCTCCACAGGGGTTTCACTGTTGCTGGAGGGAGGGTTTTGATTTGACAGAAAAGAATAGCTCACTGTGTTCCATCCCAAATGGGCTAGCCAGCTCTCTCCTCCTCCATATCCCACCTTCTTCCTAGCATGTGAATGTCACTAACAGGATACTGCTCAATGGTTCCAAAGACGAAAAGGCTGGCATGTGAGCTAGACTGATTTCATTCACCACTTGCACTCTTCAGCTACCATCTAGGATTCATCAGAAAGTTCTCTTTGGAATATTTTTCCTCTTCCTCCTTTCCCAAAACAGTAGATGTATGCCTACTGTGCAAACTGAATAAGACGTGGCAAGGGAAAGAAAGAAGCCACAAGGGAAAGAAAGTCATCACAAGGGAAAGAAAAAAGCATGCCTAGACTCATTTGGAACATAGGAAGCTGCCATATACTGTGTCAGAGCACTGACATAGCTAGTCCAGTGCTTACTCCAACTGGTGTAGGTTCTCCAGGGTTTTAAGTTTCATTCCTTCCTATCCTTAAACTGGAAATGCCAGAGACTGACCCTGGGTTCTTTGGTATGCAAAGTGTGTGCTGTACCACTCAGCTATGGCCCATCCCTAATTAGTTTCACATTTCTTTAGCTTCTGTCCTAGGAGTTTAGAACAAGCCCTTTGGTAGTTTGAGATCTAGAGACAGCAACACATTAATCTTAACAAGCCCACTTCTGTCAAGAGCCACAGAAAAGTAGAGGACACCCCCTCCCCTGCTACCGCTTTCAGGTTCCTTAGGAGCAGTCTGTCTTGTCCTACACATCTTTCATCTGCTTCTTGTTTCCAGGCTCAGCTACCTCTCCTCTTCATTATGCAGTCCCTGCATTAAGAATCAAATAAATGAACTCTCTTGACTGGTATGAATCCCTCATCAGTGGAAATTCATATCAACCCACGAAATGCCCTGTTAGATCAGAAGAGCACAGATCTATTAAATCAAGAATTCTATTCCCAACAGTTGCCAAACAGAGGACCCTAGGAAACTCATGAACATCAGAGGAAATGAATTAAGCCCAGCCCCTATGATGTGCTACATCATGGAACCACTTGTCTGAGACAGTGGTTCATGGAAGAGAAGTAAAGGTGGAACCAGCTCCTCTTCTCTGCTTTCCTGAGCTTATGACACCAATGGCACATGAGCTACATGGCACACATAAGCAGCCTTTTCAGCCAGCACTAGTAGAATGCCTACTGCTGGCAGCAGGTGCTTTGTTCAGGTGCTCTGAGGCCAGGCCAGCACCATGCCACATGATGCAGCACAGGACAGGTTGCCAGAGTGAAAATTGGAAAGGGTTCCTGTGCCTTTAATGGTTGCGTAAAAGAGGGAATTTCAGCAAGTGTTGTTTGTTACCTGAGATGAGTGACAAGCAACACTTCTTCCCTCTTCCCTCAATTTCCTCTTCCACGCAACCATTGATAGTCCAGGAACCCTCTCCCATTTTCAGTCTGGCAACCCTAAGCACCACACCTGCTGTCTCATGAGATCTTGTCACCAATGTCACTTTACAAGTCAGACTGTGGAACAAGGTTGGTGGAGCTCTTTCTTTTCAGACCAAAGTCTGAAGCACTACTGTGCTTCAGACAAAAGAGAAACTGAGCAAGCTGCAGCTGCTACTCAGCCTAGTGCTCCAGGGCCACCAGCATCTAGCTGGGCTTCCAATATCCAAGCAGATCACAACTAGATACATGATTGAGACAAGACTGTAATGAAAGGGAGGGGACCTTGGGAAGATTCACAGGGCACAGGCTGATCAACCCAAATCTCCTGATGCCCCTTCTATAGATCTACACCAACCCTTCAAGTCAGCAATTGCTACCACTCCTTATATGTTCACTTAGTCTAAGTCAGGGGAAATCTAGACCTACACCAGACTTTAAGATTCTGAGAGCCAAGGTTCAAAGCAGAACCTCAGACAAATAACCATAGCAGTATATGACCAAATGGTCAGGACTGGATTTAGTTCCAAGTATAAACACACCAAATTGTAGAGCTGGTTGGATTTAAACTGTATGTGTGTTGTTGTTGTTTTGTTGAGGATGCATAGTTATCTAGAAGCCAGAATACACTTTAGGAAATATAATACAATAGGCAAAACCAATGAAGACAAAATTAAACTAACATACCTACTAATACAGGAGGCAACATCTCAGATCAGAGGAAAGACTCTCCTCCACACAAAGGCAGATGCAATGGCAAATGCATAAGTGCATAGGACGGATGTAGCCAGTTTGTGAATCAATGAACATGGACAAAAGGAAAGTCTCATCTGGTCCAGTTTTGCAAGATATCACTTACCATAATTATTTATGTGAAAGTTAGCAAGCCTTTTAGTGGTTTCTTTGACATTTCAGCAACTTGGGGAGAAAAGAGCTTGAACAGACCAGCCATAAAGGCTGGCATCGGAGTGCCCAACTCCACCCCTATGTCAGTATGACACCACGCTCCCCACCACACAGCAGGCGGCATTACAGTGCTTTTCTGGCACTGTGTCCAGATGACACAGTGCCAAAGGAGCGCCAAAAAGCCATGGCTACAGCAGCTATGGTGCTCTTTCCACAGCGCAAAAAGGCCAGAGCAGGGGTGTGGCGTGTAGTTGCCGCTGCCTCAATATGACGCTGAAAGGGGTGGTTTGTTCAGCCCCCCGGTGAACAGCATAGTATCCTAGAAGACTGGTATTCCCAGCAGATATTTCTAGCATGTGGTACACTGGGATATAATATTAATGAATATAGGACTCCATTTAATAATCATGGTTAATAGCATTCAACAAACTGTTGCAGCAAAGGTAGTATGTTCTTGTTCAGGATACTCCATCCCCTTTCCCCTTCCCATTCTCCCAGACCTTGTGCCCCATAACTAACAGTCAGCATTTCACTATCACTGAATATGCTTTGTCCTTCTTGGCTGTTTGGAGTGGAAAATCCTATGGATTTTCAGGATTTCCACAAACACTGAAGTTTTCCTGAACTTACTGATACGTCCCTCTTGTGCCTTCTCACTCTCGGAACTTCACCTCCAAACTTCAGAAGCAGAGGAGGTGATAGGCCTTATTCAACATGAAGCCGTGAATATAACTAGATTTAATTAAAAGTAATGAAAACTTCTATTAAAAACAAACAAACAAAGAAGCCACAGGAGGTTAAATTTGGGTTCCAGGGTCAAGCAGCAGGGAGAGAATGACCAGTCTGCTTAATTCTTTGCTTCCTGCTGTTTTTCTCTTCCAAAATTATCTTCCCAGACTGCCCTTAACACCTACAGGGAAAGAAAATACAAGAACCAGGTATCTTTTCTACCTCTGAGAGAGAAAGTGAGTGCAGCGGAGATAATTTTAAACTTACAAATGGCTATTCCACTCCTCCTGATTTTGTTTCCTTTCACAGGGAAGAAGCATGACACTTGCAATCTTGTCTTAAGCTTGTGACCACTAACACATCATGTGAGAGTAAATTCCAAAAAGTTAATGAGGTGTTGTCTAAAGTGGATTCTTCATCTTCAACTCTGGCACAGGAAGGTTAAATCTAAGACCATGCTGGTTTGTCTATGTCTTCCACTGTGGTGCTAATAATATACTACTCTGATTTAGTATTATAACCCCACTGCTTTATCTCAGGTCCCTAATAAGCTGTAATTGCCTGTATTAAATTGTAAAATAGGTTGTGCTAATGAAAACTATGGACAACTCCAGTTTGTCTCACTGTTCTTCTAATCATTTCAAGAAAGAGAGAGCTCTAGGGCCCACTAATTTTATGTACTGCTGCATTAATAAATACTGCACTGATAAATCAAACTACCAAAATTTTGCAACTCTTGATTACAATTGATTAAAATCTCTTCTGATTGCGGGAAATTGAATTCCTCCACCTTCTCCTTGAAGAAAAAAAACCCCAGAAACAAAATGTGTGACCCTTGAGCATTTGAGCAACTTAGAAAATGGCTGCTGGGCTCACCACAGTTTTCCAACTCCATGCATGATTGAGAATATGCTGAAAGGGTTATCAGTTATTCTTTCTCTTTTCTCCTCCTTCTGTAAGTAGTTCAATTAATCTTAAGTTCAGACGATCTCCTCCCCTTGAATCCCAGTGGTCCTCATATCCCTGATGAAAGCCATTAGCGTCATTGGTTTCACATTAATGTTAAAGAGCCACCGCAATCCAAATGTAGCTGCCCAAAACCTCCCATTTCCCACTGCACAAAGTAGTCAGTGAAAGGGGAAGAATGGATATGTAGTCCAATGGCTACACTGTTGAGTTTGAACTTGAAGTATTGTAGTTCAAGTGTTCATGCATGCATGTCAATTTAATTGTGGTGTCCCAGTTATGAAATGCTCTCCTCTTGAACACCTATTTTTGATGCCCTTATCTTGATGCCATGTTAGAATTTGGCTTTTCACCACAGCTTTAAAGAGTGGTGATGGAGAGCTAATTATCTGGCTAGATTGTATATCTTTGAAATAATGTTTACTGTACATAATATATGTATACACACACATACATACAAACACACTGTAGATACAGAATTTAAACTGTTTTAAATTCTGAGACTCTTTAATGTTGGTTTGGTTTCTAGACTCCTCCTGAGGTCTTCTGTTAATAAGCTGAGTATGGAGGGGGAAGTAATAGGAGGAGAAAGAAACTGGGACATTTTAAAATTAGCTGAACAAGTGGGATGACAGAGGATTAACTGGGACTGTCACTGCCAAATTGGATCAGGAGAGGATTTACTGGGACTATCATTACCAAAACAGGAAAGTTGGAGAGTGTGTCTTTTTATCATGTCTATCTTCTCCTTTTACAAATCTATGAAACTGAATTGTTAGAAGAACACAAAATGAAATGAAAACATCACATCTCAGGAATAGTGAGAGTCGTAAATAATAATAAAGGAAGGTCCTGATGGCACCCAGCAGCACTCTCAACATGTACTTTTATAAATGTGGAAAGGTTATTTAACAATAGCAATAGCAAGTACGTTTCTGTACTGTTTATCAGTGCATTTAAGCACTCCCTAAGTAGTTTACAATGTGTAAACTAATTGCACCTAACAAGCTGGGTACAGTGGGCCCTTACCTTATGTGGGGGATCTGTTCCAGACCCCCCCCCCTGCCCGGTCATGTAAGGCAAAAAGCACATATGCTTAAGTCCTATTGGATATAATGGGGCTCATGCTTACAGCGTGGCTGTGCTCGTGTGACACGGCTGTGCTTGCACACCATGGGTATGTCTGCCATTCTCACATATGGCACAGATGCACTGTACTTATTTTAGTGACCAACAGAAAGATACAAGATTGAGTGGACCCTGGAGCCCTGCCTGGGATCAAACTCACAACTTTGTGGCTGTGAACTTTATCTCCTGCTTTGTGTGTGTATGCTCTGTCTGCTTCTTGCTTGCTTGAGTAATGGCTGCAGTGGTTGGAAAATCCTGAGTGTTGTATCCCAAAGCAGGTCACTTTCCCAAGCTTTTATATGAAATTTGATTCTTCAAGTTTCACTCTTCAGCACCAGTGGAGTCAGATCCCCCGGATCATCTGCTACTATGTAAGCTTCTCAATGAGATGGTATGTGGTTCTAAGCATATAGTAGTTTATATGTGTACTCCAGCACATGTAATGTCTGTGGTAGCACCTGGGATGTAGCTACGGGGGGGGGGGGGGGGGAATGCTGACTTTGCCCCCAATAAGAATTCACCCCCCCAAAATTTTCCTTCAATATCCAGCATGGTGTAGTGGTATGATTGTTGGAGTACAATTCTGGATACCAGAGTTTGAATCCATGCTTGGCCATGGAAATCAACTGGATGCCCTTGGAAAAGCCACATTCTCTCACTCTCAAAGGAAGGCAAGGGCAAACCACCTCCAAACCAGTCTTACCAGGAAAATCCCATGATATAGGCTCACCATAAATCAGAAATGGCTTGAAAGCACACAACAAAAACAATCTAATTTTCTAGCATTGCAGTAACTTAAACTTCAGTTGAGCATTTGGAACTACAGTTGAAGCATCCAAAGAGAAGGGGCTGACAACATTAGCAAGAGAATGTGAGCAGATAACATGTAAGAGTTCTAAATATGTATGTTTTTCAGTCTGTCTTTCAGAAATGCTAGAAATTTGTAAACTGGAGGAGAATTTCATTTTAGGAAGCAGCAGTCTTATTTGGAATAGCAATGCCCTAATTTTGCTCCCTGCACCCCCTCAGCTACATCCCTGTTAGTAGCAGTATGGGCTACATGTGCATATAAAATAACATACCACTCCAAAAGTTTGTCTCATCATTCTTCCCTTGAAAAATACTTTACTATTTCAGGTGGGGGAGTGTCTGTATATCAGTTTCAGTACAGGGTGCTAAACATTCAGTTCTTCTGAATGCAGACAATATTGTCTTGATTTCTGCCACCTTGGTCAAGATGCAGAGTCTTTTAAAGAAGTCTGTGGGGGCTGTGCAAACAGCCCCTAAGGGGTGACCTCCAGCCACCCCTTTTACACCATGGCCCTGATCTGGCCTTTTCAGGGTGCAAAAAAGAGCCGCAAAAAGCATTTCCTTTTTGTGCCCTGGAAAGGGTGCTATAGCCCCGGTGCTGTGGCTTTAAGGCACTCCTTTCGGGCTGTGTCATGTGGACGCAGTGCCAGAAGAGCACAGTGATGCCGTGTACCATGTGGTGCAGCATGCAGCATCATGCAGGCCTGGTGGCGGAGCCAGAGTGTGCATCATATGGCTGCTTATGTCCTGACTCTGCCCCCAGGCTGGCTTTTCCTGCCAGTCTGCACAGCCTCTGTGTTTTGTTTTTTTCTTAAAAGAGCAGTTAACAGTCAACCACTCTAAAACTAAAGTGGTGGTCTTTGGGAAGAAGAGCAAATCTTATAGTTGGAGACTGAATTCAAAACCCTTAGAACAGCAATCCTACTTTAAATATATGGGTTTGGGGTTTAATTCAAATTTGTGTTGGAAAACTCACTTTTATGCAGCTAGGTTGAAACCCTTCCATTCCAATAATTCCCTTTTGAGATTTTGTGGACTCCTTGGAGGAACTTGGCTGCTCCTATAATTGAGCTTTACCAGAAGAAAATTGTCCACCAATTATTGTATGGTGCAGAGATTTGGTGATACAATAATGTTTTCCCCTTAGAAACTGTGCAGAATGCTTTCTTGAAATGCCTGCTGGCTGCCCCTAAAGGTACACCTAATTTCCTTTTAAGAGCTGAAACAGGGCTAATCTCTCTTAAAGACAGTGTGCATATGACTCTAGCCTCATATTGACTGAAGCTGGCAAGGATGAGCGACGCTTGGCTTCCTAAAAAAATGCTTCCTAGAGCAATTACATTCTCACATTTGGACAGATTTAGTCAGGATGGCACTCCATTATTATGGGATTAATGTAGAAGCCCTTCCAAATTATTCTATCAACAGAGTCAAACAACTGGTTAAGGAAAAAATTCAACTTGCCACCAAATGGTGGGACCTACATACGCTTTCCCAAACAACATATTCTCTATGGTACCCATATGCATATGTCACCACTATGACTGCAAAATTTGCCTTGGCCACAAGTAAGTTAAGATGTAGACATCAAAATCATTTATTAAGAATTACATGGGTACCTGATCTGGGGACTTTTAATTTGTAATAAAAATTATTTTATATATTTGCATTTATATATTTTTGTATCCCTAGCTTGTTACCTGTATTCTGTTTTAAATTTATTAGTTTTTTTAGTTTGTTTGTATTTTACCTTAATTATATAGAATTGTGATGGCTTATAGCTTTTAGCAATAAACAAACTCTTACTCAGTTTAAGAAAATACAGTTCTTACTTTTTTAAAGTTTACATCAGTTACAATTTTTAAAAAAAAAAATACACATACACACAGCCCAGTTTCATATCTCAGCATCATTTGAAAAACACACTTAGAATCAAATACAGAAACAAGATTATCTTTTTAAATGTAATGCTTTACTGGATAATGTTTTTATGGAAAACCGTGGTTAATGACAACCTGGTTTATAGTTACTTGCAAAGGACTAAGGGTATTATTGTGTACCAAGGTATTGCCAAGAGTCAGTTTTTATTTTTGGAAACTGTTATGAAAGCAACATATATAATACAATTTATGAAATTGTGTTCATGATATAAAACACACCTATTTACCTTTATGACCTTAGCTTTATTTCATTCATATACATAAACCCGCAAGAGAGCAATTCTTAGCCCACAATTCTGTAGCACCTGCTGGACTGAAACACAGAGAGATGAATATTTTCTACTCATCAAATAAAAATATTCAAAAATGATAGTACATTACATTGGTTTTTCACATAAAAAGAACATAAAGCCAGAGGACAGAACCAAATATTAGGTAGAAGATGCTACTGCTGCCAAAAATAACATCTCCAGATTAAATGATCATTCCATAACAATAGTCACTCTTTCCTTGGGTTTCCCTAACAAACCTTTTCCTGGTCTTACTATTCCTCACTAGCTTCTACAACTGGACATATGGCAGGATTACCATGCCACCTGGATTGCTGGGTTTTACCCGGATTCTAGGCATGCCATTCAGTGCCTGGTTGGACCATCACTTGGCCATGATTACAAGCTTTTAGTTCAGTTCAGTTTAGGGTTTGTTTTTTTAAAAGAAAGTCTGTAGCCCTTGTAGAAGCCAAGATACGGGGCAAAAAATGGAAGCACTCCTCTATCAAATTGTTCTGCAAGAAAAACATTTGCCCTTGCATTTAAGGAATGAAGGAAGTGAGAGTGAGCAGTATAAGCAACTGAGTGCAAGAAGGAAGGGAAAGGGGAGAAGGAAGGGACCAGGAGAGATGTAGAGTTAGCAGGGCGAATGGCAGAGTGCAATCAATAAGCAACGGGGAACACATTGGCAGCATCTGCACTGCAGCATTAATGCAGTTGGACACTGCTTTAACTGCTAACCACTCAGTGCTATGGAATTTTGGAATTGGTACTTTTGTGAGATAGGAATTTACTACATGGGGATGGGATGTCATTGTCCCGTCCCTATCTCATGCTTCTTGTGCAATTGTGGGAAGTACTTTCACACTAAATTGCGCTTATCCAAACATTATCCTGTCCAGAAAAGCAAGAGCAAAAGTGATCATAGAATCATAGAATCATAGAATCGTAGAGTTGGAAGAGACCACAAGGGCCATCCAGTCCAACCCCCTGCCATGCAGGAAATCTAAATCAAAGCATCCCCGACAGATGGCCATCCAGCCTCTGCTTAAAGACCTCCAAAGAAGGAGACTCCACTACACTCCGAGGGAGTGTGTTCAACTGTCGAACAGCCCTTACTGTCAGAAAGTTCCTCCTAATGTTTAGGTGGAATCACACAAGGTGATTGTGTGAAAGGCTTTCTCACTACATTATGCTGATCCCGTGAATGAAGTGGAATTGCCCCCTTATTTCCTATCATTTGGTATTATCAGAACATCCCATTAATGCACTTCCACTTCACTGACAGGACATGACAGGATTAGCGTGATGTAGTGGGAAAGCCTTTCGTGTGATCACTTTCACTTGCGCTTTCTGGACACCGTCCCCATGTGATAAAATACCTAGTTAACCTCCTCTGTCAGAGAGCTCTGGTGCCACAACACACTACAAATCCCAGGATTTCATAGGATAGAGCCATGACAGCTAAAGTGGTCTCAAATTGCGTTAATTCTGTAGTGTGGCAGCAGGCACTGTGACAATGTGAGGAGAGGGAGGAGAGCAGAAGCAAAAGGAAAGAGAGCGGTGGAGTGGAAGAAACAAGGTAAGGGCACATTGCTAGGGAATGAGATGAGGTGAGACAGTAAGAGGGAAGGAAGCGTGAAATGAGGGAGGGAAAAGAGGAGAGTGAAAAATATGGAGGCAAAGTGGAAAGCATGATGAGGGGCAAGGGAGGGAGATGTGGTGTCACAAAGGAAGGAAATGTGATCATGCATGTCTGTTTACTTTTGTTCACTCCTAGGCTACAGAATGGAATACAGACCAGTTTGATTCCCCCTTCCTGTTGTTCCCAAACTGACTGAGATTTGGGGGGCGCATGATAAATGGGAGTCCCTCCATTCATCTGAAACTTCTTTCCAGATAACAAAGGGTTAAATGTAGGAGGAAGTACATTTTAATGAGGATTCAGTTCACACCTGATGAGGTGGCAACTGTCCAGTGAGATAGGCATTTGGGGAGAAGTGTGAACCTTCAAGATGGTACTGGGGGAGAGATTTTAAAAATTCCTGGATGCAACACAACGTCTTTGATCTGTCTGCCTGTGAGGCTTTTGTCTCTGGCTCTCGTGAGGCAGACCATGAGGATGCTGGTGGAGCTGGACAATGGAGTCCAGCCCCCAGTTATCCATAAGCATCAAGGACTACCAATCCCATCTGATCTGTGAGTAAGATTAGGAACAGGTACCAGTCAGTGGCATCAGGATTTTGTTTTATTTTCCTGAAATGATTGTCCTATGTAACTTATGATTTCTCTCTGTGCCTGTAGGTCTAGATAAATGGTGCCACTGAACTTCAGTTGAAAACTACATACACCTCCACGTGCCAAAAAAAAAGTCTTTGGAAGTCCCTTGTTTTCTCTTAGTACAAACCGATTTTATTTTGGAGATACACATATGACGTTTTCTTCATGAGGAAGTATTTCCTGGGAGCTCCCAATGTTTACAAGGACTTTTTATTCCCACTCCCCTGGATGGCTTAAATTAATGTATCACATTCCAAAATGAAACGTGTCTGTGTTTGCCTATGTGTTCATACTCTCTCAGGAGATAGCTGCTGCCAAGTAAACATGGCTATTGTTTTCAGGACACAGATTCAAGAGAGATCAAGTGAAGGGAAGAGGATTATTAGTCTTAAAACAAAAGGATGCTAATGCTTAGCAAATCATTGCTAAAACATTTTAGCACTTTGACTATAAATTTTGAAGTTTTAAAGAAGGGTAGGTAGAAAATCAGCATGAGACTAGATGGGATATGTGATCAGTAGGAGCAGAAAGGGAGAGGATACTACTACTACTACTACTACTAATAATAATAATAATATATTTCCTGCCTCTCCTCAAGGTGTGAGGTGCGGTGCAACATGTTAAAATATAAAACACAATCAAAAACACATAAACAGTTAAAATACAATACTATAAAATTATTAAAATAGAGAAAGAAACCTGGGATATTTCAAGAAACAGACTGGATGCAAGGCCATGAATGGAATGTCTCAATGCTTTGTTAGGTTTCTTTTTACTCATCCGAAGGTACTCTACACTACCAAATTTCAGCATCAAACTGTGGGGAAAGACTTCAAAGTGGGCAATACTTGTTTTAAATGCTTGTTTTGTTACTTTGCTGCTGAAATTCATCAAGGCAACAGTAGCAAGGAGGTGCATGCTGTTGCTGGTTTCCTTTGGGGAAGGAGGTGAAGGCTTTCTTTGACAGTAGTCTAACTATAGGCCCAAATAGACAGGCCAAAATAAAGCAGTTTTGGGTCACTTTGGAGGTGTGCTGTTTAAATGATGCATGCATCCTAAGAGGCTGGAAGATGGACTAAAGTTGTGTTTCAGTCCCAAGGACCAGAATGCAGTTTCAGCATGGCTTCTGGCCTCTTAGGACATGTGCATAATTTAAACAAGCACACTTCCAAAGTGGCCTGAAGCTGCTTTATTTTGGCCTGTCTGTTCGGGCCCTATAAATATGTCTACATCTGACTCTTTGGAATTAGAACCAGGAGTTAAGTGATATTATCCATTGGAGAGAGAAGGAAGACCTCGATATAGACCTGCTGCTTGTGACCATAGCTTTGGGTCATTGGGAACACCATACTTCTGCTCTGCTCAGAGATAATTGCCAAGTTACTTGATTTTAACCTGGGGTAATTCAAGAGGGTAAACATAAATCCTATTTTAATATTACACACATCAGAAAGCAGGGACCCGTTTCCAAGGTTTCCAAGGTGGAGGGCTCATCATTGCCTGGCAAATCATTAGATATGATTTTACAAAACAATGAAAACACAATAGGTTGCATTCAAATAATAGTCATTTTCATCATCAAACTAAAGGTGGTAACAATGAAAATCATAATAGAGTACACTTCTGATCCCTGAAAGGTTTCACCTACATAGCAGTCTTGGTGGTCCAATTTTATACAGTAATTTCAACCTAACCCACCACCACCACCTCCATCACCATTCAAGAGGCCATACCACATGGACATGTGATGCACTTTACCCAACATGTTATTGATGGCATGAAGATAAAGCTTCCACCTCTGGACAGGCTGGGGACACAAAGATGTTTAATATAATTGTGTGTGTGTGTGTATTAGGCCGGCAGTACACACACTTGCCACAAGCATTAAAATCCATAAAATGTCATAGATTTCTACCATTTAGCTCTTCCAGATGGTTTGAAACCCTTTTTAAAACCCTTCTATGAAAAGAATGTCAGTATCATTTGGAAAACAAACCTGGTACATGGCAGTGACATGGATAGGCATTGGCTGAAACCCCTCAAGGTGCAGTGTTCAAAAGTAATGTCGAATTTATTTTAAGGGAAACAGAATTTGCATAGAATTTTAAAATAAAAGAAGGAAAACATCTTAAAATAACATCCCACCTACACATAAACTGAAAACCTTCCAAAATGTCAAAATGCTTTTTTTTCCCCTTTCATTTTCTGTTGCCTGGCATGGTAGTCTGTCAGAGCTAGGCCCTGAACAGGCAGGTTTCCAAAAGAATCCTTTAAAAAAAAACATTGCCAGATGAAGGTAGACTTTTTCTTCTGTGGAAAAGTGGTGCATCTGGTACATGGTTAAATGTTCCAGCAATCTTGCCAAAGGGGGGGGGGGAATCTGTTAAGTGACCTCCACTTGTATCTTCCACCTTTTTTCTCTGGAGCTAAAGCTGTATCCAATCAGTTTAAGAAGACATGCTAGGCAATAGGGGGATAATGAATGAAAAATTAACCTTCCATACGAGAACAGACCAATAAGATTTTCAGATATCATTCTGTATGTAGGGCTGTCAAAACCAACACCCTTCAAACACACTGTGGCATCCAGTAGGTTTGTGCTATGTTTCCACACCTCTGGTATCCATGCATTTTACTTGAGAACAGACCTCATTAAACAAGGAATGTATGTGCATAGACAGCTAGATTTGACCCAGAATTCTCCTTGCACAGTAGAGCCCCATCCATGTGCATCTTTATTATGGGTATATAGCCCAATGCCATCAAAACAGAATGAGTAACTGCTCTATGTGTGTATGGTCAGCTAGCACATGAGCATACAATGGACATAACATCAGAACTCACCTGGAATATTGTGTCTGATTCTGTTCAAGAACGATATCCACAAGCTAGAACTTGTTCAGACAAGGACAACCAAGGTGATGAAAGGTCTGGAAACAAGTCTTTATGAGGAATGACTTAGGGACTTCAGTATATTTAGCTTGGAGAAGAAAAGACTGAAAGATGATATGATAACCATCTTTAAATATCTGAAGATTATGTTATGTAGAAGATGGAGCAAGCATGTTTTCTGCTGCAGAGACCAGGACATGAACCAATGGTTCAAATTGCAAGAAAAGGTATAGAAGAACTTGTTGATGATAGAAACTGCTCAATCAATAGTGGGACAGACTGACTTGGAAGGTGGTGGACTCTCCTTTGCAGGTTTTTAAAAGGGGGGTGGAGGTCCTGTTTCTCAAGCTGCATATTCCTACCTTCCAAGAAAGAGACTAGATGGACCTGGCTGGAAGTCCCTTCCAACTTTATGATTCAGTCCTTTCCTATGTTTAAAGGTGACTTCTCATGTCGTTGTAATGTAGTTCCTCCCCACCACCACCACACACAAACAATTTATGGCTGTTTCCTAGTGTGATTAGTCTGCCAAGCAGCCCATATAGGCCCTCAGGAAGTATTCAGTCTCAACTTCTCAGATTATTCTGCTATATAGAAAGAATCCATGTTGCAGCAGTTTGAAAGCAGACAGTGAAGTGTAAGAAGGGGGACTAAATCATTCTCATCCAGAACATGGGAAACTAGGGCTCTGTTGCATCCTCAAGGCTCAGTCTCAAGCCATTCAGATAACAAAAGGTGACATGGAGATGAATCACATAATTTGACTGACACACTACATTTCTCTATTACCGGAGAGATGCCAACTCTCTTAGCCAGGGCAAATCACATGGTGCTGAGAGACATGGGCAACAAGTATTTCCTCCTTCCCTGGGGTGGGTGGGTGGGTGGGGGGTCACCATGGAGCCAGAGACCACTCTCCAGATGTGAGAAATGATGCCACGCTAAAATGGTTGCACTAACAAGATTGTCTAAAGATTTGTACCTGCCACTATCCTGCTGCAATAATGCAGTGGTCCTATGAGCAAGGCATGCAGGTAAGGTGAAATTACCTCTATGTCTTGCGAATGAATCCTCACTTGTCACAGAAAATCAGATGCATGTGCTCTGCCACAGGTGGAAAGTACACACCAGTGGCAGCTGGTAACTTCTTTCATAGGGAGGCACTGAATCTGCTCTGGGTTTCACTTTAAACTTCAAAGGACTTGTCCAAGACACTGAAACCTATCCCCAAAAACACGCTTTGCCTCTTGGAAGATTCTCAAAGAAGTCCTGCCTAAAACTCAGAGTAGATTCACTACTCTACTGATGTGGGAACCATCAGCTGCCATCAGTACACAAACAACAACTCTCATATTTATACATTATATGTGAGGGGAGAGCAGGGACCCTTTCACACTACACAGTTAGAGCACCATGATCCTACTTTATGTTTCATGACTTCATCCTATGTCATCCTGAGATTTGCAGTCTAGAGAGGGGCATGTAGATTTCTTAGCCAGACAGCTCCTCTAATGACTTCACCAAACTCAAACCCCAGAATTTCATAGGATACAGCCATTGGTGTTAAAGTGGAATCATATCACTATGAATACTTTGAGATGACCCCAGGATTGAATCCAGGAATGAACCCCAAAATCAGTGTTGTACATTCCTTCTGGTGGGACAGAAGGAATGGCAGTCAAATTTGCAGATGACACCTAATTAAGAGTGGTAGCAAACACCTCAAAGGACAGAAATAATATTTATATGGACATTAAAAGATTGGTCAGAAATATGTTTATTGTCCTTGAAACAAGGGAGGAAATATTGTCCCGCCCCCCCCCCCCCCCCCCAGCCCCTGCTACACTGCAGAATTAATGTGGTTTGACATCGCTTGAACTGTCATGGCTCCATCTTAAGGAATCCTGGGAATTTTCAGTTTGTTGTGGTGCCAGAGCTCTCTGACAGAGAAGGCTACACAAAATTACAAATCCCAGAATTCCATGGCATTGAGCGATGGCAGTTAAAGCGATGTCAATCTGCTTTATTCCTGCAGTGCAGATGCAATCAAAGGGATGCTAAAGGGGTAGCTCAAGAAGACATGTTGCTGCCCAAGGCTCAATCTGCCTCCTGCCATCCATTTGTGACCTGCCGCCTGAGTTTTCAGAGTTAACAAGCTAGAGCAGCACCGCTGTCTCTCAGCAAGTGGCCATTTCCCCTCTCTGCCCAGATCTGCTCAGCATAACCCAGTGTGTGAAGGGAATGTGCCAAACCTCACAACCTCCGCCAAGTTCATGCGTTGAAGGTAAAACAAGGAGGTGCTTTCAAAATGCAGCTTGGATGGGGGGCTCCTGGCCTTGACATAAGCTGTCTATTTATTTTTAATCTCTCTGAGTCTTTGTTTGAAATGGATAGTAAGGGGGAAAAATAGAGATAAATTATCCCTATTCTTCTAGGGAGAATGCAATGACCCTGAACAGAGGCAAGCCGGGGAGGCTGGCTATTGTTCCTGTAGCACAATGCCTGCCTGAATCAAAACAGACAGAGATGAACAAATGCTAATTTCTCCTTTCCACCATGAGACACCAGAGCAAAAATGCTAATGGCCTCTGCAGAGAGCCTGAGATAAAAAGTCTGGGTGTTTGTGTGTGGGTTCGTGGTTGGGTTTGAACTGGGAGATAAGCTGGCAAACAAGGTAATTAAAATAATTAAAATGCTAATCAAAGGGGGGCATCGAGCGGAATGATACACAGACAGTGAGGGGGTGGGGAAGGTGAAATGTTGGAAGATGAGGGCAAATACGCATTAGCTTTATTTCTATGGCATCTCTGAGGGGAGACAAAAACCTCTTCATTCTCGGCGCAAGGGAAGACTGAATTAGTGAGAAATGGCAAGCCTGGAAGTTAGCGAGAAACATGGAGTCTATCCAGGCTTTGTGGACTCATGAATGTTTATGTCCATCAGGGTCTCCATTTCAGCAACTCAAGAGAAACACCTGATCAAACAGGGCAATACTCCTGGCCAATTGCATTAGGACCACCATCAGATAACTGAACTAACCCACCAAATCCTAACCTCCACAAGTAGGATAACCCTCATTCAGGACTCCTTTGGCCTTTGTAAGAATCGATTGTGATGCCTGCCTCATGTCCACATAGTCTTTATCGCCTTTGTTACTAACTGTCTTTGAGTTGACCCTGACTCATGGCAACTTTGTGTATCTTTAAGGGCCATTCATTTGACATTTCCAAGATCTCCTGTCCTCTACTGCTCTGCTTAGGTCCTGCAAATACAGGCTCATGACCTCCTTGATTGAGTCTATCCATCTGGATCTTGAGTCCATGGAAACCAGGCACTGACAGTTTAGGAAGGGTGATTTAGAATTCTTAGCCAGATAGTTCTAGTGCCTCACCAAACCACAGATTCTAGGATTAACAGGACACAGCCATGACAGTTAAAATGGAATCATAGCGCTATAACTGTTAAGTGTGAAAGGGCCTTTAGTCTGATAACCTACTGAACACTGACTTTGGCTAGAAGCAGATTACACAACATATAAACAGGGATGGAATAGTTTTTTGTGGGTTTTCGGGCTATGTGGCCATGTTCTAGAAGAGTTTATTCCTGACATTTTGCCAGCAATCTTCAGAAATGCCAGCCATAGGTGTTGACAAAACGTCAGGAATAAACTCTTCTAGAACATGGTCTGAAAAAAACACAAAAAACTATGGATGCAGGTGAAGAAAGCCTTCGACTTCACAAGGGATGGAATAACTTGGGAATATTGTTTTTTGGACTGCAACTCCAGAATGCCCGGAAATTATGATTCCAAGGCTCTGGATCAGCCCAAACTGTGTAATATTGCCTCTACTGTCACATGTGCCCCATTGCTTCTTCCCCCAAGAATAACCATATAACCCCAAGTCGGCAGTCAAGCACACAATGTAGCTCCACTCCAAGATGTCCACACATACAGTGTAGATGACAGCTGGTGAAAGCTTTTGCATTTGTAGTTTTATTTATGGAGATTTGCATTTAATTCAGAACTCTATGCAATTAGGGTTCCAAGTAATGTGAAAATCTCTGCACGTACAGCCTTATGCACACTAAACCTTCTTTGCACCCTTCAGAAAAATAGCACATTAGCACATGTCAGTAGCCTTAAAGTAAATGCAAGCTATTGTTGTGATGAAGAATTTTGCTTTCAGGGCAGTCTGACACCAGACAAAGATCTTTGCAAACACTCCCATGGACATCCCTGTTATTTTATCATGACAGATGGCCAAACTCCTAATCACTCTTGGACATTGGGCTTCTACCTACATTAAAGATGCCTGCTTGCGTGGATCATTTTTCAGGCTTCTAACATCTGCTGACTTATAGACTGATTGGTGACAGCGAACCTTTCCCTCCTGATCTATTTGAGGTTTTGCTGAAACATACCTGTCCTGCAACATTAATATCACTTCCTCCACTTTGGTTCAAGGTCAGTCCCAGGTTTCAAAGAGGCCCTCAACAAATTGCCTTCCAGTGGGAGACATTCTACTTTAGTTGGTTTACTTGACAGTAATGGTGACAGAGAGAGAGAAAGCCAGCATGGCCATGAAACCTTCTGGGTGTCCTTGGGCAAGTCACATTCTCTCAGCCTCCAGAAAAGGCAGTGGCAAACCTCCTCCTGCCAAAAAAACCTTGCTAAGAATCTTACCAAAAATCTTGCCTAGAAAACCTGATGATAGGGTCTACAAAAGTTGGAATTGACTTGAAGGCTCACAACAAATGGTGGGAGAATTTTGGAAAATTTATACATTACATTCTCCTTTCCCTCATTATATAGGTAGGGATTCTCTCTTTCCCTCTCTTATTCTATGTATCATGTGGCTCCACATTTGGAAGATGCTATGTTGGGAAAGGTTAACCTAGCAGTAACAAAGAATCTGCCATTTGGGAATGAAAAAAGAATATGGCGAAATGGTCCTGGAGAAGAACAAATGCCTGAAAAGTGTCTTCCAACTCTTCCAAAGTGCATATGCTCCATGCTGTCTGGGAGATTCTGGGAGTTGCAGGCCAAACCCTAATTGTTCCAAGATCTTCTTGACATTTGCTTTGCTAGGACTGGGGGATGAGTCAACTGACAAGCACCAGCTTGCAAAGTGCAAGCAGTACATGATAGGGTTGTCATAAAGTTGGAGGTTTCACTACAAAGCAGGACATCTTCATATGACAGGAAGCACATTTTGAAAAGTTTATGAGAAATGGTTATAAGTAAGAAGGGCCAGACAGTGTCATTCATAGTTAATATCCTTTCATTTTCTTCACTTTTCCTAAACCTTTTGTTTCTTTTTCTCCCAGTCATCTTTCTGTTTCCCTTTTCCTCTTCCCTGTGGAAAGGACATAATTGAAGGGAAAATGCTTAATAGCTGGAAATAATAATTCTTCTTTTCCCCTCTAGTTTAAGAAAGAAAATTATGAAATGTTTGCAGAGTCTCAGCATGTTCAGATTATACAATTATGAGCTATGAATCTCTATATGAATGATTAGTCAATGTTTAAGGACAAAAATGATTCCTTGTGAATCAGTTGAGGGTATTGTTTATAAATGCTTCTGCCCAGCTGATGAATTATGTATTCCTAATATTTTCACCATTGATTGTTCCTCTGATAGACAATTCACCCTGCAGTGGACAGTTGTTTGTGCAATTACACCAGCACAGCAATGCTTAAATATAAAGGTCTTTTCTTGGCAGCAAATACAGAACAGAGAAATGGACAACCAAAACATCCATGGGAGGGAGCAGCCACTGAGAAAAGTCTTTATTGTGTCTTTGCCAACTGTGACTGCAATGGTGGTGGGATTGAGAGAAAACCTTCCCTTGAAGATCTGAAAATGAGAGTCCCATCCCCTTGAGCAGTCAGTCAAAACCATGCCATGATGATGATGATGATGATGACTTCCCCTGCCTGCAGAAAGATAGCAGTAAGGATTCCAGTCCAACCTCTCTTGAAAGGGAGGGGGAGTACAGACAGGCAGCTAGAAACCATCCCTGTAAGCCCCACATCTGTGCTGCAGCATCTACATGCTGCAGCACAGACGCGCTCTAGGTGGCTCCTTTTTTGCGGCATCATAAAGGCTATGACGCAGCCCTATGATGCTTCTTCCTCCCCATGTCTCAGGCACCCTTATGTCACAATACTGTGCCCTGTGTAGACGGGGCCACAGCCTTGTGATGTAAGCACGGCGATATTAGGGCTCGGCACATATGGACACTGAGCACCATTGAGCCCTAATATCACCGCTAATGGCTCATCTGTACCAGGCTGGATTTTCAGCACCTGGGAACAACCACCAAGAAGGCTCTTTCCTGTGTTCTCACCAGAGGTTATCTACAAGAATGGTGGGACAGAGAGAAGGCCCTCTGCAGATGATTGTAAAACATGAGCAGGCTTCATATGGGAGATATGGTCATTCAGATGAGCCATATAGGGCTTTAAATGTCATAACCATCACTTCAATTTTTGCCTGGAAATTGGCTGATAGCCAGTGTTATGGGAATTGTGTGCTCCCTGTAGCCATCCCCAGTAAACAATCTGGTTGCAGCGATTTGGACCAGCTGAAGTTTCTGAACACTTTTCAAAGGCAGCTCTGTGTAGAATGCATTACAGTAGTTCAAACGGGATATAATTAAGGTGTGTGTCACCATTGCTGACATCTCTAGAAATGGGCACAGCTGGCACACAAGCCTTAACTGTGCAAAGGCACCATTAAGGCCTGTGTTTCAAGGCTCAGGGCTGAATAATGGAATACATTCATGCTGTTAACTTGTATCTTCAGAGAGTGTAACACTGCTATTCCTTAATCAGTTGATACGTCTGTCAGGAATCAGGAATACTTATGTCTTGTCTGGATTAAGTTTCAGATTGTTTGCCTCATCCACTCTGTTACTAGTCACAGGTACCAGTTTAGAACCAAGACAGACTGTTTGGATTCAGGTAGAAAGGAGTAGTAGAGCTAGGTGTCATCTGCATACTGATGGCACAAGACCCCATCTTTGAGCAACCTCTCTCACTGGTTTCATGTATATGTGAAATAGAATGGGGGACAAAACAGAATCCTGAGGAACCCCACCAGTCAATGTCCAAGAGATGGAACAGGAGTTCCTCAGCACCATCTTCCCTCCAGAAAGAAACAGAGCTACTGTGAAACAGTACTTCAAAGTCCCATGCAAGCAAGGCAGTTACTAAACAATTAGCAAAAGGATCCCCATGTGGAGTTGTTACAGTACAGTGGTGCCTCGGGTTACGAAATTAATTCGTTCCGCGGCCGCTTTCGTAACCCGAAAAGCCTTCGTAAGCCGAATTGCCATAGGCGCTAATGGGGAAAAGCCGCGTTTCGTGCGAAAAAGCCGAAAAAAGCACCAAAAATTTTCTTCGTATCCCGAAAAAACATTCGTAACCCGGAACAATGATTTCCTATGGGATTTTTTCGTATCCCGAAAATTTCGTAACCTGGGTATTTCGTATCCCGAGGTACCACTGTAATCCAAACAGGATGTCACCAGGGCATGTGTCACCATAGCCAGATCTGACATCTCCAGAAACAGATGCAGCTGATACACTATTTTTAGCTGTGATGTGAACTGGAAGTCAACAACATCTGGAGGACCACAGATTTCACACCCTGTTGCAGAAGATTGTGGAAAAGGGCATTTTATAGAGAATGAGTTGTGAATACATAAATAATCAGCATCAGCATCCAAAACATTTTATATTTTGTCCTGGTCTTTTGTTTATTTGCAACTGGACCATTAGTTTGCCGTAGGGTTTAGCATTCAGAGACATCTAATGGCTGGTGAATAATATTACAAGCCAATGTGTTATTACACCTTCTTGCCTTTGTCTAGAAATGTGTGTTGACTTTAAAAGGCAGGAGACAGTCACAGCAGTGTGTGCATGTGTGTGTGTGTGTACATGCACACATAAACTTAAACACATACACACACACTTGCACTTGCAATGTCCTTGATTGAGGAATGGAAATGGCTTATTGCTTGCTTTGACCAGTAATAAAAAAAGAAAGAAAACTAAAATAAAACCCAAAGCCAGCATTGATGTTCTCCCCTGCTGTTCTGGGGACGGAGCATAATCACACTGGAAAGATTAAAAAGCTCCATGTGTCGAATTCTGCAGAGAACTCCCTGCTAGGAACTCTGCATCTCCAGCACTGTGTTCGCACAATGTCTGTGGAAAATGCTTTTCAAGCCAATTGTGTGACAATAGGGCTTTGGACTTTAAGCCGCTGCATGGTATTTTTGGCTTCTACTGTTCCCAGACTTCTCAGCACAAGGTTAAAAAAAAAAAGACAACACACGAATCTATCTTTATTAACTTAGTTCCTGTCACTTCATTTTGCTGCCTCTAAATATACCTCTTTCATTTTCAGCACTACAGATAAACCTCAGTTCACTTCCAGCTCCAAGCCTAGAAGCAGAGATAAAAATGGCAGCCCACTGGATGTCAGTTT
>NC_056523.1:71632397-71674362 GCF_019175285.1 Sceloporus undulatus | reverse complement strand
TATTTTTTTACAGAAATTCTGCATGACATTGAACTCCTTTCTACCCAGTCTACTAAGCTGCCAACAGATTAAAACATTTTAACTGGTTAATCAGTTCCCTTTGATGGACTGACTATTGATAAATACCATATATACTCGTCTATAGGTTGAGGAATTTATGCCCAAAAATTGACCCCCAAATCCTAAGTCGACTTATAAATGGGTCAGTATGGTAATGCTGGTGATGGCAGTACATTCAGTGACACACACACACACACACACCTTCCTCCCCACTTTCCCTCCTTGCCTGGGAATGGGCTGATGGAAGCAGAGAGAGCGAAGGGTGATTTTTATTTCTATGGGAGCAACAGCTGATCCAGTCACACACACACTTTCTCTCCCACCCTGCCTTAGCTCCTTTTACGTTTGACTCTTCACCCCCGCCTCCTCCTCACCTTCTGCTGTAGACATAGGTTTCCTGGCAGGACTGAAAGGTCAGAAGGCACCTGTCACTGTTTAATCCCACTCCAAGGAAAAAATGGCTGCAACCTGGGCTCTTAAGTGTTTCCTTGCTGCGGCAGAATAACAGCCTCTGTCCACTGCTAAGAAACACTGAAGAGCAACCGTAGGTAGACCTGAAGTGCTTCAAAGTTTTACCCCCGACTTATCCACGGGTCATACCAAAATCCGTAACTTTGGCTCCCAAACTTTCCCTCAATTTATACATGAAATTGACTTATAGTCAAGTATATACAGCATGTATATTGCCAAAACCTAAGTAAAAACACCTTTTTGAGCTATTGGAGGAGTTAATTAGCAACAGGTATATTCATTACTAGAAGGAAAAGCAGAATTATCAAATTGGCAAGGGAGAAGATTAACCGCAACCAGTCCCGCTAACCTACCCACAGGTTCAAGTAGAGAAATAGAAATAAGCTTAGTCTTTCTAAAATGTATAACAGTGGCTTTAACTTACAATTACTTGTACATAGGCAAATGTGTGTTCTAACAGAGGAAAGAGGTAGAAGAGAAAAAACATTACTATAAATTAGAGTGATACAAGAAGACAGTGTGTGCAAAAAGGCAAACAAAAATAAAATCAGCAAACTTGCAAACTAGCCATTAGTGAGTTTAAGCATGCAAACACTAACTCTGGTTTGCATTGTGCTAAATCTCCCAATCTAAAACTGAACTAAAAAAAATCAGGCCACTATAGTGAGCAAAGAGGTTCTGCAGTACTGGTGACAGTGATGATGAAGGATAATGTGCCCTGTCCTTTCATGTAAGCAAGCTGTGGGGTGAAAAGCAGAAACAGGGACCTGTTACAACCCCATGTTATACCATGGGGGCTTGCTCATGGCAGGGGGCTGGACACAACATCCTTCAGCTCCCTGGTCACAAGTGGAGGCAGATTTCCTTTGCTCAGTACAGTTGCCTGGTTTTTAGGGGTATTAGCAGTTGCAGCGATGGTGCCACGTCTGTGAATATAAAACAGTTACGAGGCCATAAATCTAGTTTATGACATCATAACTGCCTAACAAGATGCCAGTCTATATTAGCAGCAAATTACATTTTTAAAAAGTAAATTTCTAAGGTCTGTTTCTAAACTAACACAACTGCATTGAGTAGTGGGTTGTATTCTTTTTAACCACCTGGCTATATGTTTTAAGCTAAAAGATAAATGTTTAAATAGTCACTTGGGCGGGTTACAGACTACCCGTTTGGGGCGGGCTGCACCCGCCCCTTTCCCCGGGGTATCGGGGCCTCAGTGTCCAGAGCGGCAGCCGCTGAGGCCCCAATCTGCCACTTTTCAGGCTGCAGGGAAGCGGCAAAAGGCCCCTTCCCCGCAGCCTGGAAAGGGGTGTCCTTGGGGCTTCAAGCCCAAGGACCCCGCGCGGCGGGGAGGAGAGAAAGGGCCCTTGGCCCCTTTCTCCTTTGGTCCGCTGGGCGCAGCCGTGTGAAGGCTGCGTCCAGTGGACCAAACCAGGAAGGAGCTCCGAAACGGAGCCCTCTCCGCGCTAAGGGCGCACTAAGCGCCCTGGCACAGAGCGAGGACGTCACGTCCACACCACCCCGTATAGAGGCGGCGCGGTCGTGACGTCATCATGGTGGCGGCCGTGTGGAATGGCTGCTGTCATTTTGTGCGCGCAGAGCGCGCACTAGGGTTAGGAGAGTGCGGAAGCACCGCCCCTTTCTAACCCTAGTACGCACTCCACGCGTACTTTCTGGCCCGTTTGTAACGGGCCATGGAAAAAAAAGATTGCTTAGATGAGCACTGACCATTTCCTGCTCTTTTGTTGGAGGTGAAACATCCCGTTGACATATCATGACCTCTGTGGTACCATTGAACCAAAGGTTCATTCTTTTGCTGAAGGATTTTTTTTAAGGCAAGACATGTCAGATTGGGGAAGTATATTGGATCCAGGTTAGCAGCTGTCACTGGAAAATTGGACTGCCATTCTGCCGAGTTAAGTTTGCCATTAAAGTTTAAAGCGAATACAGGACTTCCACCCAGAGGCTGTCGTTCTGTCAGGCTCCATCTACATGGACTCCTCTCAAATTCTGCATCATGGCAAAACCTTCATTAGGTCAACCAAACTGTCATTAAATTGTGGGGAATCTTTTGAACCCTCTTAACTCTTCATCAGAGAATACGTAAACAAGGCATGGGGTGAAGGGAAAGAGCCAAAACCCTGTCTCACGTTGGCTTTGGAGTCAGTGCTTTGCCACTATCTGTCAAGAACTGCTTTCTCCCCCCCGGAGTTCAGTGAACAAGTCTTCTGTATTACAGACAGCAAAATCTTATTCCATAAAAACCTTAGGTGTTAACAGGAAGACATATGATGACAGAAGTGTCATCAAACATTAACATAACATTAACATTATTCCATCCATAAACTTCACAGGCTTCATCTTAATTCATTAATACAGGAATTATCGCACCCACAAATCCCACCTGGATAAATGCGGGATTGAAAAATCAAAACCAGGTGTTATCGCACGCAGCTGCAGCCAGGTGAGTGCAACCTGTATGTAGCCTAGATCCCAGCCTCACTTATCCAGTGGCTTTTAAAAAATGGGAGCTTGCCATTTTTGAAAAGCCACTGGATAAGTGCAGCTGGAGTCTGGGCTGCATATGGGTTGCACTTGCCCCGCCACAGCTGTGTGCAATAACACCCGGTTTTGACTTTTTAATCCCGCATCTATCCTGGCAGGATTTCTGAGTGCAATTATTTCCTTATTAAAATATACAAACCTTTTTTCCCCACATCCTATTATGTACCCAGCCCTCAATACAGTTCTAATCTCAACTCTACTTTCTGTTTCCCAGAAATTCCTTCCCCACACATCTGCACATTCCTGCACTAGGCACCAAAATACCTCTTTGAAACAACACCATTTTCTACACTAATACTGCCATCATTCTTCTACATAACTAAAACACTACAATACCCAATTAAGTATACTTATACATCACAACAACACCCATCTTATGACAAAATATGCCAGATTCTGACACTATCTCAAGTTAGAACTTGGGAGGAGGTAGCAAGCTTCTACACTGGTCTCTGTTTTGGTGCAGGTTTTAGATTACACCTAGGACTGATGCTTAAAACACATTTCATATGTAATACATACAAACTGTATAATGGCTTAAATCCAACTGCTAGTTACAGCTAGAAAAACCCCATTGAATTTATTGCTAAATGGAAAGTTGGTACATATGTAAATTACATTGATTCAATGGGTTTCCTCTAGTTGTCAATAGCAACTGAATTTATGATTTTTACTTAAATATCTCTATCTTTATTCCACCCTCTATGGGATCCCAGGGAGCTATACAAAACAATAACCCAATTTGACTGGTTTAAATTAAAAAAAATAATATAGACAGGGTATAAACACATAAAGCAATTTGATATAAGACTCATGAAACCAATTAAATCAGTTTAAGTCAGTTTAAAGCCATGCACATCTATAGATTTGGAAGAAATCGATTAGACCCTGAAGACTTTAATAAAATCCATGTTTTCACTTGGCGCCAAATGAAGCCAGTGTTTATGCCAATCAGGCGTCTAAAGGGACATATTTCACAGCTGGGGCTGCACTGCACAAAAGGCCTTCTTCATCTCCCTTTTAGGCTAAATGTATATAATACACATTCATTATAGAAATACTTTCTCATTAAGAAGTTTGAAGAGCTCAAAAGGTTGCATGCCATTTTGTAGCATTTTGTATGGCCTAATAAAGGTTTTGCCCTAATATGGCGTTTAGGGGCTGCCCGTGTTGATGAAACCTAACAGAATGAGTCTTATTGCCCACTTCTACACATGGTTTTCCATCAGGTGGTGAATCAGTTCAATTTCAGTAATTTTAAGACACTCTAATTTCCTCCCAGGTTTTACTACCAATCAAATCTGAATATCAAGTATGGTGTGGGCAGCTGGAAATGGGGTCCACCAAGTGCTCTTCTTTGCTAAACTCATTAGAGAGTGGATCAACATGGACTGCTATAGTAACATGATTATTGTTGGCGCTATGACCTTGCACACTCTCCAGCTGTCCCAATTTGGAAGGAAAAGTCCTGATTAATATCCGTCCCACTTTTTCACCTGATTTTAAAATGTCCCAGTTTCTCTCTCCTCCTCCCATTTCCCCTCTTTATCTTCAGCTTACTCCAGTGGCTGCAAATGAGTTCAAAAAGTAGTTTGCACTCCATTAAATTAGCAACAGGGAGAGGAGAGGAAGGTGTGGAATCTTGCCCTTCCCTGTAGCCTTGGGCAAAAGTAAACTGCTTCAGTTTCTCCTAACTTGTGTGTTCTTCCCCATTAATAACTTCGTTATCTTGACCACATCCAGATGTTGCCTGGTCAAATATATTGACCACACCCAGATGTTGCCTGGCCAAATTTTCATCTGTGCTATGAAGGAACTAGACAAGATCCTGAAATGTAAAGATAAATACTAAAGTGTAGATTGTCCATGCCATCATATTTCCCATGTTTACGTATGGTTGTGAAGGCTAGACAGTGAACAAAGCTCATAGGGAAAAATCAACTCATTTGAGATGTGCTGCTGGAGAAGAGTTCTGAGAATACTGTTGACAGCTAAAAAGACCAGTGGATGAGTCCTAGGGCAGAGGTGGTAGGAAAGTTGACAAAACTGAGGTTGTCTTATATTGGCCATATTGAAAGAAGAAAGAACTCACTGGAAAAGACTATAATGCTTGATAAAGTTGAAGGCAATAGGAAAAGAGGAGGACCACATTCCAGATGGATAGACTCAATAATAATATTAATTAAAAAACAGAGACATGAATCTGCAGGAACTAGAGTAGGGCAGCTGAGGATAGGGTAACTTGGAAATCTCATTCATGGGGTCGCCATGGGTTGAAGTCAACTCAAAGGCAGTTAACAACAACAACAAATGTTGGAAGTTGAAGTTGGAGGGTATGTGTTAATGGGAAAGAATCAGTTTGGGAGAAAAACACACAAGTAGAAATGGAAAACACTACAAGAAGGTACATTTATTTATTCTTTTATTTTATATCCTGCATTTTCCCCCAAAAATGGGATTCAGGGCATCTTACAACATTGATGAAAATAATATGGATTAAACACTATAGAAAAAATTCAATAAAAGAATAACTATAAAAGTTATTTAAAAGACAATTAAACAATTTTTGAAGTTAAAAACATTAAAATCAATTAAAATACTATATATGCACTATAAAACATCATGGCACAGCACATCCATCCCAGTCAGTTTCCAAAAGTCTAATACTGTAGCAATGGTTTGCCAGCAGAAGGAGGGCAAGGACGGAGCCATCCTGGCCTCCGTGGAGTGGGAGTTGCAAAGTCTGGGAGCAGCCACCGAGAAGACACTCTCCTTTGTTCCCAAGAAACAAGCTTGAGAAGGTGGTGGGACAGATAGAAGTGCCTCTCCAGAAGGTCTGAGGGTTCTAATGAGTTTGTAAAGGCTCATAAACATTAGGTTCCTTGCTTTAAATACAAAGGAGGATAGATTGGGGCAGATGGGGCAATGAGCCTTTTGGTTTTGCTTCTTCTATCTCTCTCTCGCTATAAGGAAGGAATAGCAATTGTACAAGACTGGGTAGAAATAAGGGATGTGGGGAAAAAAATTTCCCTGCTTCCAAAATTTTGTGCAAATCTGGTTGTCCGTGCATAACATAATAAAATCGCATTGCAAATATTGTGCAATCCCCTCAAGAAATGTAGTCTCTGATATAAGAACAAGATACCAACTGTGCATGCGCAGTTTTCATAATGTGCGAAAAATACATTTTACACAAAACTCATGTTTCTGCCCCCAGACTAGTGTCCCTTTCCCTCTGTGCGCAGACACACACTGCAAACACAACAGGAGGGGCTGATAATTCACAGGGACACAAACAAAATATTTAGTGCTACTACTTATAGAATCATAGAGTTGGAAGAGACCACAAGGACCATCCAGTTCAAACCCCTGCCATGCAGGAACTCTCAATCAAAGCATACCCGAGAGATGGACATCCAGCCTCTGTTTAAAGACCTCCAATGAAGGAGACCCCACTACACTCTGAGGGAGTGTGTTCCACTGTCGAACAGCCCTTACTGTCAGAAAGTTCCTCCTAATGTTGGGTTGGAATCTCTTTTCCTGTAGCTTGCATCCATTGCTCCTTGTCCTGTTCTCTAGAGCAGCAGAAAACAAGCTCGTTCCTTCCTCAGTATGACATCCCTTCAAATATTTAAACAGGGCTATCATATCACCTCTTAACCTGCTTTTCTCCAGGCTAAACATCCCCAGCTCCCTAAGTCGTTCCTCATAGGACACAGTTTCCAGACCCTTCACCATTTTAGTCGCCCTCCTTTGGACATGCTCCAGTTTCTCAATGTTCTTTTTGACTTGTGGTGCCCAGAACTGGACACAATATTCCAGGTGGGGCCTGACCAAAGCAGAATAGAGTGGCACTATTACTTCCCTTGAGCTAGACATTATACTTTTATTGATGCAGCCTAAAATTGCATTGGCCTTTTTAGCTGCCGCATCACACTGTTGACTCATATTCAACTTGTGGTCTACTTGGACTCCCAGTTCCCTTTTACATGTAGTTTCATTCAGCCAGGTGTCGCCTATCCTACATCTGTGCATTTCATTTTTCCGCCCTAAGTGCAGTACCTTACATATCTTTGGCCCAGCTTTCTAGTCTATGGTGTCATCTGCAAATTTTATAAGTATGCCCCCAGTTCTGTCACCCAAGTCACTGATGACAGAATTGGGGGCATACTTATCAAATTACTTTCTTGTACTAATTCATGTAACAAGGAAACATTTGTCACATTGCCCAGTACTAAGGATTTTAGAGAAATGTGCCTTTGTAAAAATCACTTGCAAAAATGTGCACATTTTCTTGGAGACTATCAGCAACAGAAAAAGCTTGATGTTATAGTGCAGCTTGCACTGAGGGAAAATTTTTTCAAGTCCTCCAGCACTTGCTCCTCAGTTACTCCATATGTAGGAGGGAGCAGAGAATAAGATTCCTCTCTTAATCCCCATCATTGCTGCCTTTCTCCCAGGAATTTGTGGGGAAAGGATGCTGCTGTTCCTACAAGAGTAGTAAAGAGAAGCGGGATGATCCCTTCCTAGTTCCACCATGGCAATTACTCAGAAGAAAACTCAAACCAACTGGTGCATTCTTCTTCATCCTGGTGCCTTCCAGATGTTTTGGACAACAACACCTGTCACCCCCAGCTATGCCAGGCCATTGAAAATGATAACTGGAGAGCAAAGGATTTGTAGTTTAACAGATGTGAAGTGTACCAGGTTGGAAAAGGCTGTCTTATTATTTCTTTGTCTCACATCAATGATTTTAGATTAGGATGTGTGTTTTCCTGGCCAGGTAAATAAACCATCGGGACTCTCCAGATGTTCTCTTGTTTGGAAAAGTCTCATAGACATAAACTCAATTAAATGGGGATAATGAAAAGATGAGTTGTTCCAAACCAGATGTTCCTGAGTTCTTGTCGTTTATATCTCCCAATTTTGTTTGAAGGTATTTTGCAACTTTTTAAATATTAAATTTCAGCAATCCAGTTCCATTCTTGTTCTTGCAAAGCCCAACTCTTCTGTAAAGGCTGTACTATCACAAAATATCTCCCGTGGTCTAATAAACCCCAAATCCTTTATTCATTCCTTGCTGTCCCAGCTGTGCAACTATGGCAGCCATGAGGATGTGAAAGTTATCACTTTTGAAAATGTCTCTTTATTTTCCCAGAACTCTTGTAGGGCTAACAGAAGGTATGTCAACTTCAGATATAATCTGATATTGATCCCATACCATGAGACTTATCCTCGATGAACGGGGCTTCATGGAGTTGGTAGAAGTAAGTGTTATTTCTCTGCTTCTCTTTAGATAAATTTTCTTGACCTGAGGCTATTGTATTATGATTAAATTGCTGCCTTTCAGGCAACTAGTGTATCATTAACACTTAATATTAATGATTTATAGAACTGTTTGTAAAAGGTTAATGTTTCCCCCTCAACTGAGTCACCACAAGTGAGAGCATACTTTCCTATCAATTCTATTTTCTAAGTTAGGGCTGGGATGACATATTCTGTCCCATATTAGTTGTTTAAAAGATTACCCAGCCTATGTGGAGCCTTTTAGGGCATATGTGTGTTTCAACTTGCTCTTTGTGAATAGCTTTGCAGTTTGTTTCAGAGTGTAGATCTAGGGCTCATTCCCATTTGTATTTAAACTGGTTTGTGAGTCACATTGACACTGGGTTGCTGAATTGATTCAGGGTGATGCATAGTTCCCACTATAGAAGCAAATTATTTCATTATTTCATGCATTCATGTCTTTTTTTATATACAATTGTCATTCCCACTAGATTTGTGACCCTACAAAATGCATGCTCACAGGGATGTAGCCAAGGGGGGGGGGTTCTTGGGGTCCAGACCCCACCTTCCATTAGAAAAATGAATGGTGCGTGCTGCTGCGCCGCCGCGCCCAAGCCCCATTATAATGGTGGCACTTAGTCTGGACCCCCCCTTCCTAAAATCCTGGCTACGTCCCTGATGCTCAGTATCAATTGTGATTGAGCCGCCTCGTTTTTTTAATAAAAAATGTTAATCATATGACGTGCAGCTACACATCATCAGAGAAGCAACCACACATCATTCTGCCAACACAAGCACTCGTAGGTATGGCCCCACACACCTGCTGTCGCTATTTCCTTCCAGGGTGGCCAAGTGTCTTCACTGCCAAAGAGGACAACGCACTGCAA
Source organism: Sceloporus undulatus (assembly GCF_019175285.1). Taxonomy (NCBI): domain Eukaryota; kingdom Metazoa; phylum Chordata; class Lepidosauria; order Squamata; family Phrynosomatidae; genus Sceloporus; species Sceloporus undulatus. Next base: position 71,665,093 of record NC_056523.1, on the reverse strand, counting down.
AATGGAGGACCTGACTAAATGGAAACTCAAAACCCTCATGGGAATATAAATTCCTGCTTCTTTGCCCACCTCAAAATGAACGACATTTTTTGGGAATGCCTCCTCAGGGGAAGAAATCAATGGCAGCAAATCTCACTCTGAAGAAGTCTTGCCAATAAAAACCTCAGGATATCTTTGCCTTTAGGGGTGCCCTGTCCTGGACTGTGGCCAGCACACATCCAAACAAACACTGATAAGGATGGCTCAGCAAGAAAGGAGCTGGGAGACAGTCTACAGACCTTTCTGTTAGTCAGAGAGAAGCACACCAAAAACACAGCCAAGGTCAGGATACCAGAGTTCACAGAAGTCAGTTCGGTCCAAGGTCAGGGCAGCCAGACGGTAACAAGAGTTCAGTTTATTCTAAAGTCGAAGGTTCAAGGAAACAAGAAGCCATTGCTGACAGCAATCACCAAGAAGGATACTGTAATAATTGCTGGCAAAGGGTCAGCGTTCTGCAGCTGTTTAAATGCAAGACTCCCGCCCTTGTGCCAGCTGTGGCTTATCAACACCTTGCTTCTCTGCAAGCCTCCTGGATTGATGCACGCAAGCACTCTCAGCTCTCCGCTGCCTAAAGGAAGGAACCTCCAGGCTTGGTTCTTCCCCAGAGTCACCACTAGGCTGCTGAGCCTCAGGAGGGATCCCCACAGAGCTAGGACCTGGCTGAGCTTCAACCCCTGGGGCTGGGAGATCAGGGCTGGGGTCTGGCAGGGCAGGATTGGGACCTGGTATAGCCTCCATCTCCTCTTGCACTTGAGGAGCCACATCCTCCTCCTCCTCATCCTCCGAGTCCTGCTCTTGGCTGGCCATGACATGCCCTAAGTCTTCTGGCCCTTGACTTGCTTGCAAACCCAGAACTCCTGGAAGGGGGCTCAGTTTGCCTCCAGAGGAGTTGGGGCCAGATCCTCCAAAGGGATCCACCAAAGGGATCCCCTGAAACATCTTCGGCTCCAGGTCCCCTCCACTTCTGGGTTTTTTTTTTTCTGGGGGGCTTCCAACGGCCTGGGTCCCTTCTCACCGTGCTCTCTGGCTTGCTCTGGATTGCAGGTTATCCAAAGTTGTCCTAGAACAGGGGAAAAAATGCAAAAACAGCTGGATCAGGACCAGTGAGATTTAAAGGGACCACTTGGCACTGTTTAAAATTAAAAAAATCAAAAGCACCCATGGTAGTCAAAAGACAGCACTGAGGCAGAGCTGAGAGGGGTCAAAATGGCAGATTTTCCCCCAAACCAGGGGCATGATGGTAACCTTGCCAACCCTCTGCCATAGTCCCTCCCCTCCAGTGCAATGCGATTGAGCTCCAAATGGTCATTCCCATTTGTTGAACACGGTTGAACACACTTGCAAAGCGATTCTTTTCTACTGAAAGATTGGCGGGATACACACCGCCATATAGTACGTATTGTATACGTACTAGGGTTAGGAAGGGGCGGTGCTTCCGCACCCCCTAACCCTAGTACGTATACAATACGTACAAGATGGCAGCGCCCCTTCCACATAGGCGCCGCCATCTTTACGTACTGGATGCATAGCGTCCAGACGTGTCACGGCGCATATGACGTTGCGAATGCGCCTGCAGCGCCTCGCAATGTCATAGAGGCGCCGCAGAAAGAAGCTCCGAAATGGAGCTTCTTTTTTGCTCCACGCGGGAGTCGCGCGGTTTGGCTGCTGCGGCTCCCCCGCAGAGCAAATGGCGCCAGTGGGGGAGCGCCGCAAAGCGGCAGTTTGTATCCCGCCATTGTCTTCAAAAAGAGTGATTCTTTTGCATTTGCCTCTCTTCACCTCGATTTTCCATGATTCTGATCAAACACAGTTGTGTCTGAAATTGTTTCCAACAAGGAATAAAGCACATATAAACCGATCAGGAGATTAGTTTAAATCATAGTGGGAACAAGCCCCTAGTTTCCAGGATGCCAGATTTCAGGTCCTGGCACCTCTCTATTTGGCTTTCAGTCAAAGGAAGGAATGTCAGAGTGAGAATGTTGCCTTGAAAAGTTTTTTTAAAAAACCTGTTATTATCACCACTTATTTGCTTATTGGGGACTATCCATTTAAAGCAGAGTTTGGAAAACTTTGTTTTTACTTGAAAAAAGTTTGCCATTGCCATGGCTGAGAGACTGTGACCCAAGGTTTCGATGACTGAGTAGGTCTGAGTGGGTTACCTCATTGAATAGGGATTTAAATTTTGATCTGTTGGAGTCTAGTCCAAGACTCAAACCATTACACCATACTGAGTCTTTTTGGCCATTAACCATATTAGATCATTAGATCTATTTCAGATTATTGGATCTATTAAAATTAGAGCTCTTTTGCAATATGAACAGCTCACTTCTGGAGCTGGGATACTGGGCAGCTGGCAAGAATGTGATGGATCCATGATGTCATTTCATAGATTGCCAAGTTTCCATTTGTAGATTTCTTTGTGACCAACCTGGTAAAATGACTCTTCTGCGGCCATGTATAAAACCCAACGTAAGTGGGCAGTTATAAGATCACCCATCTTTGGTGATCTGCTTGGAAAATTTGACTGCTTCCAAACAGAAAGCTTCTGGCACTGGCAAATCAGAATATATTTAGTGCAACTGTTGTGTTCTTAACAGAATTTCAGTTGTGTTCTTCTTTTTAAAAAATTATTCAAAGTTTTGAAAATACATTAAAAATTACAAAAAAAAACATAAGAAAGAAAAGAAATAAAAAAAGAAAAGGGAGGAAAGAGGAGGAGGAACAGGAGAAGGAGACCCAAGAAGAATCTAAAGGAAAATGAAGTTCCTATCATGGAACATGAAAGGGTTGAATTCAGCATATAAAAGGAAAAGAATATTTCATATTTTAGAAAAAGAGAAAACTGAAATAATAAGTACACAGGAAACAAGAATTAGAAAACAAGAAGAAAAATACTTTAAAAATCCTAAACTAGGTCAAATTTTAAAACTGCTGGCAGGAAAAAGAAAAATGGACTAGCAATATATGTAAAAAACCAAGTAACAGCTGAAGAAGTAATAAATGACATAGAAGGAAGATTTACTGTATTGAAATTGAAATAACTTTGAATGATAAAAAAACTTGATTGTAGGAATGTATGGACCAATAGAGAATAAATGATCCTTCTACAAGAAACTGCTTAAACAAATACAGACACTCAACTACAAACAACACATTTTCATGGGAGACTGGAATGGGGTTTTAGACCCGAAAATAGATAGACAATCAAAGAAGAAGTTACAAGAAAAACAAGGGAAACTCCTCCCCAAATTTTTTGATCTACAAGAACTGCTTTCAATCAAGGACCCATGGAGGTATAAATTCCAAAATGTACGAGATTATACCTTCTTCTCATCCCCACACAATTCGGCTTCCAGGATAGATATGTTCCTGATCTCTATAGAATTATTTAAAAAATTAAAGGATATTAGGATAAAAATAAACAAACTGTCGGACTATAATCAAATTTTAATGGAAATCAAACCTTTAAGTAAAGATTTTTTTAAAATAGAATGAGAGTATGATTAAAGATGAACAAATGAAAAAACAAATAAAAGAACAATTAAGCTTTCACTTTAAAGAAAATTTAGGCGCGTTACAGACGGGCGCAAGAGGCGCCATCATCGCACCACGATTACGCGCGAGGGGTGGCAGTTCCGGATGCGCCTTGCCCCTCGTGCGTAATCGATATGTCAAAATGGCGGCGCCATCTTGATGTAGCGGACGCTCTGCATCCGCACGTCCCAACCCATAAGAGATGTTGTGAGTGCACACTTTGGCACTTGCGACATCTCTTCCGGGTTACTGGAAGGAGCATGATTTCCGCGCTCCTTTTTTGCAGCGCAGAGGAGTTGCGCGGTTTGGCTGCTGCGGCTCCTCCGCGCTGCAACTGGTAGCGGCCCAAGACCTCCCCTTTTTGGCGGCCTGTAACAGGCCATAGACTCTGAAGTAAAAATGAAGACAGTATGGGATGCATCAAAGACAGTTATCTGAGGATTTATCATGAAAAATGATACGAAAAGAAAAACAAACAAAGAAAAGAAATCCAAGAAATATCAGAAAAAATTCAAGAAAAAGAAAAAGAACTAATCACAAATACACAAAATTAAAACAAAAAATTGAGATATGAATTGAACCATCTTAAAAAAAACAATTAGATAACTAATTGACAGAAGAAGTAAATAAAAAATTGAAATTCATAAAACAGAAACACTTTGAAAGCAGAAATAAAGTAGGAATATACTTGGCTTATAGAGTAAGAAAGAAAAAAGAAAAAAGCACGATATTGGAAATCCAGGAGGAGCAGAAGAAATATACAGAGATGAAGAAAATTTTTAAAAATTCACAAATTTTATAGAGATTTATGTAAAAAACAACAGATAAAAAACAGTATAAGGAAAGAATAGGGAAATATCTTGAGAATCCTGAAAGATTAAATATAACAAAGGAAGACAAAGAAAAACTGAATGGTAAAATCACTACTACAGAGCTAAATGAAGCTATAACAAAAGAAAAAATGGGAAAGCCCCTGGTCCGGACGGATTTACTATGATGTACTATAAAACCTTCCAAGAGATATTGTTAGACCCCCTACAAAGAACATTTAATGCTATCCTTCAAGAAGGCATACCAGATACATGGAAGGAAGCATATATTGTACTAATCCCTAAAGAAGATAAAGATAAATTACTCTCACAAAACTATAGATCAATATCATTATTGAATAATGATTATAAAATCTTTGCGAATATTATAGCAGAAAGAATTTTTAAAATTCTAAAAAAATTGGATACATAATGACCAATGTGGATTTTTACCTAAACGGCATACAAAACAACATATAAGAACAATGTTAAATTGAATTGAATATTATGACAAAAATCCAGGGAAAGATTTGGCCTTTTTATTTGTCGATGCTGAAAAAGCCTTTGATAATTTGGAATGGATTTTTATGTTCGAATTGGTAGAGAAATTAGAATGAGGGGAAACCATATTAAATTGGATAAAACATATATACAAAGACTGAAGTGCAAAAATTATTGTAAACAAAAGCAAAACAGAAGGATTCAGAATTGGAAAAGGAACAAGACAGGGGTGCCCTCTATCACCCCTGTTGTTTATAATGTGTTTGGAAGTATTATATATCAAAAAAAGAGAAGATAGGTCATTAAAAGGAACAAAAAAAAACTCAAAATCCGAGCATATGCCAATGACATAATGATTATAATGGAAGAACCTAAAACGATCTTTCCCAAAGTTTTAGAAGCAATAGAATATGGAGGATGGGCCAGCTTGAAAGTAAATAAGACAAAATCATCAATGTTAACACTCAATATGACTGAAGAGGAAAAAAACCTTCTACAAGACAAGACAAAAATTCAGATGCAAAAGAAAGTAAAATACCTAGGGATAAATCTAACAAAAAAGTATGCGGAAATTTTTGATAACAACTATAAAGAAATTTGGCACGATATTAAAACAAAATTAACAAAATGGTCTAATTTACATATTTCACTAATGGGAAGAATTTCAATTATAAAAATGAATGTTTTACCGAAACTAATGTATTATTTCCAAAACTTGCCAATCATCTTAAAGGATTCAATTTTTAACCAATAGAAAAAAGACATACCAAAATGTATATGGGCAGGAAGAAAACCAAGAATCAAGTGGAAGATCTTAAGTGATGTTAAAGAAAGGGGAGGTCTAATATTACCACACTTCAGGATCTATTATTATGCAAACTGTCCCGAATGGATAAAAGAATGGATTAACTTAGAAAATGAAAATTTGTTAAATATGGAAGGTTTCAACATAAGGTATGGGTGGCATGCATATATGTGGTATGGTAAATTAGACCAAAACAAAGATTTCAGATGTCCCCCATCCTATATCTGTCCATTTCATTTTTCCGCCCTAAGTTAAGTACCTTACATTTCTCCCTGTTGAAGTTCATTTTGTTAGCTTTGGCCCAGCTTTCTAGTCTATTCACATCATTTTGAATTTTGATCCTGTCCTCTGGGGTATTAGCTACTCCTCCTAATTTCGTGTCATCTGCAAAGTATGTTGAATAGCACTGGGCCCAGGACAGAGCCCTGTGGGACCCCACTGGTCACTTCTCTCCAGGATGAAAAGGAGCCATTGTTGAGCACCCTTTGGGTTTGGCCAGTCAACCAATTACAAATCCACGTAACAGTTACCTTGTCTGGTCCACATTTTGCAAGCTTGTTTGCAAGAATGTCACGGGGACCTTTGTTAAAGGCCTTACTGAAATCAAGATATATTATATCGACAGCATTCCCGTCATCTATATTTTATCAAAGAAAGAGATCAGATTTCTTTAGCATGACTTGTTTCTCTGAAACCCATGTTGACTTTTTGTGATTATGGAATGGCCTTCTAGATGTTCACAGACTCTCTGTTTAATGATCTGCTCGAGAATCTTTCCTGGTATAGATGTCAGACTAACTGGACGATAATTGTTGGGATCCTCTTTTTTTCCCGTTTTGAAGATGGGGACAACATTTGTCCTTCTCCAGTCTGCTGGGACTTCTCCTCTTCTCCAGGAGTTCTCAAAGATTATTGCCAATGGCTCTGATATTACATTTGCCAGTTCTTTTAAAACCCCTGGATGTAGTTCTTCAGGTGCTGGAGACTTATATTCATTTAGATTAACCAGGTATTCCTGTACTATCGCTTTGCTTATTCTGTGCTGAGTTTCCCCTGTTCTTGAGCATCTTGGATGTGGCAAATTTTCCTTAGGTTGAGCACCCTTTGCCTTTTCTGTCCCATTTTCCTCAGGTTGAGCACCCTTTGCCTTTTCTGAGAAGACTGAGGCAAAGAAGGTGTTGAGTAATTCTGCCTTTTCTCTGTCCTTGTTAGCATTTTGCCATCTTCTCCACACAGTGGCCCTACCATTTCCTTCTTCTTACTTTTGCTGTGGACATATCCAAAAAAGCCCTTTTTGTTGTTCTTCACCTCTCTAGCAAGCCTGAGTTTATTCTGTGCTTTAGCTTTTCCCTACACTTGCTTGCTATTTGTTTGAATTCCTCTTTGGTGATTTCTCCTTTTTTCCATTTCTTATACATGTTCCGTTTAAAATTTAGCTCAGCTGAAAGTTCCTTAGTCATCCATCCTGGTTTCTTGAGACACCTCCCATTTTTCTTCCTCACTGGAACTGTTTGAAATTGTGCCTTCAGTATCTCCCTTTTGAGAAACTCCCATCCATCCTGAATTCCCTTCCCTTTTAGTATTTCTGACCACGGGATCACCCTCAATACTTCTCTATGTTTACTGAAATCCGCTCTCCTAAAGTCTAGAATGCGTATCTGACTATGCCTGGCTTCTCCTTTCCACTGTATAACAAACTCCAGGAGAACATGGTCACTTCCACCTAATGATCCCACCACTTGCACCCCATTAACCAAGTCATCCTTGTTGGTTAGGATCAGATCTAAAATAGCTGACCCCCTTGTTGCCTCTTCCACCTTTTGGACAATGAAACTATCTTCGAGGCAAGTGAGGAATTTGGTAGACCTTGAGGATGTTTTAAACTGTTAAACTGAGTTTTCTTGTACACTGCCTGGAGATCCTGTGATACAGGGCAGAACATAAATATCAACATTGTCATCATCATTATCATCATCAACTGCAAATACATATACTAAAGTTCATCTATGAATCTAGAAGGTAGCACAAGGCTGATATTTTCTAATATCAACTAGACAGAACTTGGAAGTACCTAGTTAAACCTAGCAAGTGACTTGTAATCCTCATACATTTGGATAGGGGCAATAGGGTACTGCCATTTTTATTTTTCATCCAACCACACCTAGCAAGTGTATATACAGGTGTGGGGGGGTGGGTTCAGAAGGGGTCCCACGTATACTGCAGTCTTTCTACTGTGCTACTTGCTTTAGGCAGCATTCTGAAGCTAGAATCCTTATGGGACTTTGTGCTAACATAACCAGGGATGGTACTATTTTTTCTGCTGTTGCATAAGGAGGTATTCAGTATCTGCTTATGGAAGTTCTTTGATTGGCACTATGCTGGGCCGGCTCATCCATATAAGCAAACTAGGCAGCCACCTAGGGTGGCAAAATTTAGGGGCAGTTTGGTGGCTTTTTTGATACATTTTTTTGCATAATTAAACAATATTAAAGTGAAAACTCATTACAGCAAGCGACATAAAAGCAAACTACCATATGACAGTTTCTTTGTACAATGGCCAAAACATAAACGTGTGCCCCCCCCCCCCCGTGTCTGCAGTATAAAACCTAATTGGCTTTTTGACTAATTTTCAATACTATGACGAGAGATTGGAACCTAAGTTTTATGTCATGTTTAGCTTTAAGAAACGAAACAGCGGAAATGAAGAGGTGAAAATAATTATGAGGGGTGACAGGGGGTGCCGAAATATTTCTCTCCTAGGGTGGCCAAATACCTAGAGCCGACCCTGGCACTACACTGGCTACCAGACAGTGCTCAAGCACAGCTCTGCTCCCCTAATCCAAAAAGCCACTGATTTGTCACAGAGCACAATGGGAAAGCTGTGTTCCACAACCATCAATTTGACTGCCTCTGCCTTCATTCTCCAGTACCTGGAATTCCATACAAGTATGATACATGGTTTAGGTCCAGACTATTTGACAGACCATATTGTTGGAATATGCTGAGTGTGCAGCCTGTGTGGATTTATGCAGAAGCTTCTTGCCAGAAGAACCACCAAACAAACTGTCACAAAAAACTGTGTGACTGTTTTAGAATCTCCTCCTTCCCTCCAGATACTGGGAAAGCACACTCAGACAAGTGTCTCTTCAAAGAGGCTCTTTAATCTTCCAGTTGCTATGTACAGAAAGCAAAATCCAAAACTACACATCCACCACCGACAAGCAACAAACTCCCACTGTACAATGAGGCTTGGGCTTTATATACACTTTTGCCATTAATCCAGCCTCTTTCTGCTGTTTCATCTTAATTGTTGTCCCCCAACCAAGATGACTAAGCATATTTACATTAGTTTTTCAACACTTCACAGTGCTTTCTGGCACATGATGACCTTGCAGATACATCACATGTCCTGTACCAGCTGCAACCAATTCCTTGGTTATCAGGCTGCAAGTGACCCATAGTTACCATCTGGACATTTTATTTCAGGCTTTATTCTCTAACACATATCACCCCATATGAACCTGCTAAAGCCCTAAAATCTTCCGGAGGAGGCTTTCTCTCAGTCCCGCCAAGATCTCAGGCTTCCTTGGTGAGGACACGGTAGAGAGCCTTCTTGGTGGCCACTCCAACCCTCTGGAACTCCCTTCCTTGGGAAACTAGGCTGGCACCCTCCCTGCTGGCCTTTCACCAGCAAGTAAAAACATTTTTATGCAGGCAGATATTTGTTATATAATGCATAGTAGGGTAGTTTTTATGGAGTAGATGTTTTTAACTTTTGTATATTTTGTATGATTTTATATTGTGTGTAGATATTTTTATTTGTTTTGAATTTTGCTGAAATTGTAAATGTTTTGTCTGTGAGCCGCCTTTAGTCCTTCTGGGGAGAAAGGCATCATATAAAATACATACATACATACATACATACATACATAAATGTGCTGGTTGAATTTTACATTTCACCAACTTCATACAGGATATTTACATGGATTTCCTCCATGTAAAGGGGAATTCTGAGTTTGCTTTCCAAGGTGATCTGCTTTGTAGTACCATTTTTGGATGTGAAGTGCTTAATAGCAGAAATGCTTACAGAACTTTGGAACGTGGGGTATCTGATAGCTTGCAGGTACCCATGTGAGGTGAGGGCAGAGCCTGTATTTTCTGCCACCCTGTTATGCCATGGTGTCAGATGAAGAAAGATGCCCTGGACACCTAGATAATGGGAACACATCCTGGGTAATGCAGTCCCTGGAATGTCACCCCCATGGCCTTCTCCCTGGCAAGGTAGTGCCCTACTTCCTCACTGTGAAACACTGCTAATGTTCAAGTAAATTAAAGCACCCATCCGAAGAGGAGAGAGGATGTACATGGGAGTGTGAGCAGAAATACTGTCTCGCAAAATGTCTGATCCCCAGTTCCACCTGCCCTGGAGCTAATTCCAGCATCTTGTCACAGCCAGCCTTCCCACGCATTAAACCAGAAATCAGGCCTCATTCTGAAGCCTTGGCTTGGATACAAAGCTTTGTTGTGGATGCATGCGCTCACAGACCTATATCCTCATTTCACCACAGAACAGGAAGCAGGATGATCCATTTTATCTGATGCTGTTAAAAAATCCATGTGGTGCACTGCATCTCCCAGTCAGAGGCATCTTGCAATAAATGAGACGTCGCACTGCAGCCAGGTCCGTGGGCTTGGCAGCCTGCCCAGCAGCGGTCTAAATCTCATTCTGCAGTTTGAGGCTTGCAGACAGCTATTTAACACAAAGAGCCAAGCTGTTATCTTTTCCCTTAGGGCTACCATCCCTTTCACTTCTCAAATGCCAAATTACAGTCTACATTTAATTTCAATGCCACAGGGAGATACAAGTCAGGGGGGGGCAGCATCTTCTGTTTAAAATTGGCTACATTAGATTAACAGTGATAAAGTTGGGGGCGGGAAAGGCTGTGGCAGGGAAATCTAGACAGAAACAACTTCCTGTTTAACCTGTCATCTAATTCTCAAACCCTTCAGAGAGCTTCTCTTCCTGCTACCTTGCACAAGAGCTGAAGATAGGAGTCATCCACTCTGACACTGGATTATCACCAGGTTACAATATCCAAAAAGAGCCACATTCTGACCAGTGAAGAGACCTACTACAAAGCAACAGAGTTTGAGTTAGTAGCACAACACCCAATTTAATGGCCCTGTATATCAGTGAGACAGGTTTCAGACAAAAAATTGATTATTTTCTACCACCACCATCCTTTTTTTTTTTTTTTTTTTTGACCCCTTGCTTGTTCTATAACTCAGGCTCCCACCTGAATACAAGAAAGACATAACCATGTCCATGTACTTATATATGTGGCACCAGATTTTGAATGACTGCAAGTAATGTGAACAGAATGAAGATACTGGTCAAAGAGTGTGCGATGGGGAGGGCTGCAGCAGATAATAGTAATTGTGGTGAACACAGAGAGGACAGCAGGACTGCTGCCAGCCCCAATATACTTAGCTTAATGTAAGGACTGACCTTGCCTGTATGCATGATCTGTCAGCCATGTGGTAGCTGTGGGATTCCTATATTGAGCAGGTGACAAAACTAGATGACCTCCCAGGTTCCTTCCTGCACTAAAATAGGAATGTGATTCTGCCTCACAGAGGATCTGTGCACATGTTAAGGTAAATGTGTGGAGTCCAGGGGCTGGTTTTACTCTCAATTTTAAAAAAAAATGTAATAACTTAACTGTGGTTACAATCCAGTCAAGCTACAGATTTGGTAAAAGAGTTTTGGAAGTGCTTTTACCTCTCTCTGGGATTTAAAACTATTTTATTTGGTTGGGTACCACCCACTCTTTTAGATCATATTGAGGATGGAGCAAGCTTGTTTGCTGTAGCTCCTGAGAATAGGACCTAGAGGAGCAAGGTATGTTTAGCTTGGAGAAGAGTGAAAGGAGTTATGATAAGTATCTTCCAGTATCTGAAGGGATACCATGTAAAAAATGGACCTAGCTTGTTTTCTGCTGCTGCAGATTAGAACATGAACCAGTGGATTCAAATTAATAATAATTGACCCTTGACATTTGTGGGGGTTAGGGGCGCAGGACCCTCATGAAAATCAAATTTCACAAATAAAGCAAGGGGGTGAGAGCACTGTGTACATGCACACACCTCCCCCCATCTCCCTTCCAAAGCCTCAAACAGCTCTAGAAAGCTCTCTGAGGTGCACACGTCCATGGCTCCCTCCTTCTCTTCCAAGGCTTCCAAGGGTGGAGGATCATTTCCACAAACCCCTTCCCAAGGCAGAGAGCTGCTTGGGGAAAGAGTCAGCTCTCTGTCCTGGAAAGGTGCAGAATTGGCACACATATCCTTCCTGGCTTTTCCTTCTGGGCTTTTTTCCTCCCCAGGGGAAAGGCCCGGGAGGGAGTAGGAGGAATAGGAGTGCCTTGAGCACGTGAATAATAGAAACTACAAGTGTCAAAGCCACAAATGTTGAGGGACGACTGTATAAAAAAAGAGATTCTACCTTAAGAAGAACCTGCTGATGATAGGAGCTAGTCAATAGTTTTAATGTGTAATTTTTAATCTTATATTGTTTAATCTTGTTTTAAGGGGGGGTACTATGTATATATGGATGTATTTTAACTTGTTGTACGCCGCTTTGATTGCTTGGGAAAAAGCGGGATAGAAATAAAATTATTATTATTTATTATTATTATTATTATTATTATTAGTGGAATAGACTGCCTTTGAAGGAGCTGAGCTCACCTTCTTCAGAAGTTTTTAAAGAGAGGTTGGAGGGCCATCTTTCAGGAACATTTTAAATGCATGGCAGTGGGTTGGATGAGATGGCCCTTGCAGTCCTTTCATATTCTGTGTTTCCACAATCGTGTAATATGCTAATTAAGGCACCACATCCAGCTTGATCCTAAGTGCACTACCTATTGCTCACTTATTTGGAAAAGTAAAACCCATCACATTTATGAGAGGGGTTTACTTCTGAGTAAGCATGCCATTTTTGAAACTGTAGTATGTGTAGTAAGCATGCCATCTTTGAAACTGCAGTATATGAAGGGAGTTTGCAGCACCTGCATGTGATCATCTCACTGAAGATTTTAACTTCTGTTGCTCTATAGAGAGGGCTGTTGTTTCACCTGCTGTGTGTACTTGTCCTTCTCTCCCTGTGCACCCAGACTCCATACAAGCAGTTTGTCTTTATGCCAAAGGATTTACACCATAGGCAACTGCTGCTCTTCCCTACGTGGAACCTGGCAGGGTTTATACTGGAGGGGGGGAAAGCCATCAAGTTTCATGGCAGCTGAATTTTAGCAAGATAAATGTCATGGAAGAAGACTTTGCCACTAAGGCTGTTTGAAGCACATCTAACTCCAGTTAAGAAAAGAGTTTCTGAACAGCTACAGCTAGAGTTTCATTAACACAAAACTTTCTCAGCTCACCAGTTCCTGCTTCAGTGAATGATCATCTGTTTACCTGTCACTTGTATATGTAATCTGTATTTTGTTCAATCTTGTTGTGAGCAATCTTTTCTATTGGGGGCAGAAACGCAGGATAAAAATCCTAATAACATTGGTGATGGTGGTGGTGATGATGCAGCTCATGTCACCTCCAGAAAGGTGCATTGTTCCTTGTGTTGCTTCTCCTTTGCCCAGCTCATGCCTCATCGTTCTATGACAAATGATTTATAGGCACACAATCCTAAAGACTCCTCCATGTAGGAGGTGTAGAGATTAACAGACTCAGACAGGCACAGTTCATCAAACATATTTTCAGCAATCAGTGACTATTTATTTAGGCAAACCATAATTCATTAAAAGTAAAATCTTTTATCTTGGGAGCCCTCGTTGCCACTAACTCTTTCCCTGTTGTCAAAAATACCTAGCAGAAATCATTGCTTGAAAGCCTGGATAAATAGAAAGGACACCACAACTCAGTACTATAAACCATTGGTAAGGGACTATCTCCAAAAGATGGTAGGAATGTCATGCTTTGTATATGGGAGAGCTCTCATATAAATGATGATCACACAAGTGGCTAGAATCTATTAGAATGGCGGGTGCATACAGTATATTTGCAGAGGAGAGTCAATATCGGTTGTGATCCATGCACAGTGATCACACTGGATGATCTACATGAGGTTATAATGGTTTGTCCTGCCCGTTAGGAACTGCATGACTTCCAGTATTTTCTAGATTAAAATAGGGATGTTCTTATATTTTTGTAAGGGTGAAGGTAGTACAAATTCTACATTTGTCAGACAAGCATGAACAGATCGAGTTGCCATAAACCCGTTGCAACCGGGTTTTTTTCCCGGTTTTGGCTGCACCTGCCTGGTCACGACGGCACGGGTGCAGCCAAAAACCGGGAAAAGCCCGGTTCAGCGGGTTGCTGGGCAACCCTGGGCCCCGCTGCCCTCCTCCTCCTCCCCTCCGCGCATGGTCGCGGCAGAGGAAAAGGAGGGCAGCGAGGCCTGAGGGGAGGAGGCTGCAGGGAGCCGGCGCCTCTTGGGCGTAGCCGCGCCAATCTCCCGCCTCCCTGCAGCCTCTCCCCCTTCCTGGGCCTCTGCGGAGGCCAGGAACGAGGCGAGGCGCCGCGGCACTCGCCGGGGGCTCCTCGCCTCCTTCCTGGCCTCCGGCTGGGCCAGGAACGAGCGAGGCTGTGGCCGCTCGCCGGGGGCTCCTCCCTCCTTCCTGGTCCCGCAAGGGCCAGGAACGAGGCGAGGCCCCGATCCTGGCCTCTGATCGCAGCGGGGGACAGGCGGAGGGAAGCCTCCTAAGTACTTTCCCTCGCCGCATCCTCCGCTCCCGCCGCAATCACGAGATAAAATGTAGGACATAATTTTTCAAATGTAGGACACATGTTTTGTTTTGTCCTACATTTTCCTTTCCCATTTCCCCGGTTTCGCGAGGTCCGGCGCTATGGCAACCCTACTTGCATAGGAGTGAATCGTGTTGGCCTATTGGTACAATAATGCAGCTTGTTTCCTCCATTTAGCCCTTTTGGCTAAAGCTGGCTAATGGATCAGTTTGAATTAGGGATCTCTCAAGATTATAACCTGACAGGGGTGGAGCTAAGGATCATGTCCCCGGTAGCCACTTTTGAAAATGAAACTGGAGAATGGATTATTCTAAAATTTCTCCAGTTGGGAATCTAGAAAGTTTATTTCTGTCCAGTCATATCACTAATCCATCTAGCTTGAAATTATCTACACACTATTCTTCACCAAACTGAGGTAAGTCCAGATATTGTAGATCTTTCCAACTCCTATCAGCCTCACCAAGCATGGCCAATTATTGAATGTCCACAACCTCTGGAGGGACATGTGTTGGTAAAAGCTGGTTTACACTGGCTGGTAGCAACTTTCTGTGGTTTTAGACTGGATTTTGCCCCACCACCCACCAGGAGATAGCAGGAATTTAAACTGGGACTGCTGCACACCTGAAAATCATGTGAAATCTATTGGACTTTCAGATGTTTGTTTCAACACTAGATTTTTTTTTTCCCATAGCAGTAGTGGTTTTCTACAGGTCATATGTGTATATATAGTGACCACCAGGAGCTGCACTCAGAACTCATTTGCTATGGTTGAAATACTTTATAGCCCCCTTGGGTCCATCTACACTGTAGAATTTGTGCAGTTTACATGACTTTCAGTGCTGTAGTTCCATGCTATGGGATCCTGAGATTTGTAGTTTTACAAGGTCTTTAGCCTTCTCTGCCAAAGTGTGTTGGTGCCTCACAAACCTGCAAATCACACGAGTGGTATCAAACTGCATTATTTCTACAGTATAGATGCACCCTTTGTTTCTGCTTAAATGGTGAAGAGCATCAACAAATGCAGTATGTTTAAAGTACCAGTGCTGCTATAGGCAAGGATAAAGCAAGGGTTAAAATAAGAAACAGATGCTGGAGGCTACATTACTGCCTCCAGCAGTGGAAATAAACAGAATCACTCTACTGCATGAAGAAAATTTGCCTGCTAGATACCGGTGTGTTGCACTGGGAAACAAGGAAACACTCCCATTACACCTGGTTCTTGTTCCAATTTTCTTGCTCAGCCTAATTTAAATCCTAATTTAAATCCCTTGGCACTGAACCCTGCTGCATCTGGTTCAGTCACAGAAAACAGCAAGTTATTAAATGCATCATAATGTGCTGAGATCTGCTATATATAGAATAAACAGTTTGTAAAACAAAACAACAACAACCACATTGCAATTAAAAACACATTAAAGGTGTGACACAGGAATCATGATACAAAAGATTATTACTCTTAAAATCTTGGAACACCACTGTGTTCCTTCTTTGTAATCTCCAACCAGCACTTACCCAGAAAGTTATTATCTGGATTAAATTAGCTCATAAAAAGAAAAGGGAGAGGGAGAAGGGAAAGCCAGCAAAAGGCTTCCCTTTAAGATGGAACAAGAAAATTCATGCTCCAGTTTGAGGCATGGAGGAGAGGCGAGTCTTATTTGTTCTTATTAATATTCTGCTTGCACTCAGCCAGGGTATAATATTCTTCTTGCACTCAGTCCCACTGTGGTGGGTGCTGGACAAGCAAATATCTATCTCTGTGCTTTCCTATCCAAGGTAAAAACAGAGAAGCAGGGTGCCATTGTCCAGCAGAGGCTGCAGTTGTGCAAACCATTTCACTTCAATGAGGCCAGCAAAAAGTCCCATTGAGGTTATGCAGTAACTATGCTTATGGTTTATTGCTTGCAGAATGAGGAGTAGTATCACTGACCCCATTGCACAGATTGAGGTAACAAAGAATTACAATCAGCCAGCAACTCACAGTTTCTCAGACATAGCTTTTCTGGCATTTATGGAATGACTCAGCTCAGATGCAAATTGGAAAATCTGGATTTTAGTTCAATCTTAATTCTGACATTTACTTCTGATGATCAATCAATCAGTCAATCCTATGCATAGGATTAATCTATGGATGATCTTGGGAATCTACTACACAGTCTACCTCCAAAAAGACCAAGTTTTGCTTTTATTTTGTAAAATCTCCATGGAGATGAGTTGCCCCACTGGCAGCCCAGATACTGATGCCACAGTAAATTGTGCTGCCAATGGTCATACTTGGTTGCCACTGCTGATAAGTATTAAGGGAATAGATTCAAATGGCCTTAACCGAAGGGAGCTACAAAATGGCAACAAAGCTGTCTGTAGATGGCCCTGCTGAGACTTGTGTGACCCACTGATATCAATGCCCTTCGCCCATGAAAAATACAGCCAGCCACTCAGTTACACAAGTTGCACACCTACACAGTCCTAAAAGAGCAGTCTCACCAGCCACCTTTTTCACTCTAAATGGAGAGGGGGGGGAGGGACACTCTGCTGTCACCATCAGGATGGGCATTTTGTTTTTCACCATTGAGAGGCAAGTGGGTGAACCAGAGGGTGAAGATCCTGTCATCACCCAGGAATGATGCCAGGATAGACTTTGACCCAGGTTGCCATCCCCTACTTCCAAAACATGAATTCTTAATTAATTATACTTGAATTTCCACTCAGCCCTGGAAACTTTGGACAAGTCACACTCTCTCAGACTTGGGAGTTTATCAAACGGGAGGAATTTCTCTTAAATTCGAATGAAAAGAAAGTGGGGCCAGAACGCATTCACTTAAAGTCATTAGTTTAGCGCAATTACGTTAATGTGCATTGCGTTCAAATTGGCTTCCTATTGCCCGAAAATAGCATGCCATTGCCCGAATTTGCATGTAGCAGTCTATCATGCAATAATGTGAAACCACATGATTGCGTTCGGATTGCCATCGGATTATACTTTCAATTCCCCTTGTCTGATAAACTCCTCAGAAGAAGACAAAGGCAAACCCCCCTCTCAACAAATCCTGCCAAGAAAACCCTGTGATATAGGCTTACCTTCAGGTTGCCGTAAGTCAGAAATGATCTGGAGATACACAACAACAAACATCTTGGATATCCTGGCAGCCCTACAGCTTTACTTCTCAGCCGCCTAGGATGGCCATGTGTCCTGATTTACAGAAGGTGGTGTCTCAAAGGACATTCCTGTTTGAAGGTGTCTTCTTTAGTTTGAGGTGCTGTCTAGTCCTGGTCCATTTTAGAGATAAATAAATGAAACTGTTATTGTTACAGGGGAGCTGTGTTCTAAATATAGCCTTCTCCATCTTCCTCCTACCAAAACAATAGGGCCACTGTGTAAGGCTTGTGCAATGAGGTTTGGGGGTTTTATACACAAACTGATGTACTGTGCCCCACTGTATAATGTCATCAGGAAGGGCAACTTTGTTTCAGAGTTAGTTGTAATAAAAAGTATTTAGAACAGTCCAGCCTGCCTTGGATCTGTTAATGATTCACTGTGCACTCTGGCAATGTAAAATCAGTGTTGACATTACTGGTTTATTATCAATTAAAAATAATAGGTTGAAGGCTATTTGTTGACATGAGAAAAGGCTGGCATAGCTTGGAGGAAGAAAAAGAAGGGAAGAGAGAGATGAGTGTTATCTTAAAAACAACAAAATCTAGGAAAAACTGTTTTGTAAACATCTGAGTATTCAACTGCCCTGCAGACCTTTCTCTCCTCTCTACTACCCCTTCCCCATCCCCCAAATTCATAGGCACTTACAACACCTCTCCAGCCATGCTTCACCGGCACCCATGAGATTTTAACCATAGCACACAGAATCTGTAAATACAGCTGTGAAGTTTCAATAAGATTATAATTTGGATAGTTGTTCCAATTAGACCAACGGGGCTGCATTTTCAGATGGCATAAACTGATCCAAATCTCAATAATGTTCAGCGTAGCAAAACCAGTTCACTCCAGTGGTCTTTCTAGCCCAATTGGCTTCCTTTTCCCTTCTTTGAAACTATTTTGTACCCCCCCCCCCCCCCCCCCACACACACACAAAGAGAAGAGAAAGTAACCTTAATTGGGGAGAACAGAGATACAGGCTTAACTAGTACAAATCACAATGGTGCTATTAGCATGACTGAGCCCATGCACATTTATATCAGCTGCAAATCCAAGATGTGGTTTGTGGGCTAATGTGACTTGCATAGGCACTTTGTTTTTGAAAGAGTTTCTCTTTTTTGCTTCTCTCCCTGAGCTGTCTGCAGAGGCTGCTGGGAGCACCTGGAATTTCCAGAGCAAAGGAAAGTGTTCAGAACTGTCTATGAATAAAATATGACCATTCCAGCCAGACACACACACACACCATATCATACTGCAAGCTTCCTTTCTAAATAGGAAACTCAAGTCCCTTTGAGGAGATGAAGATGTGCAAAGTTTTCAGAGGGTCCAAAACTGAAGTGCATTTCTTTGCCAAAAAATTGTGCAAGCACAGTTTTGATTATGCACTTCTGACTTGATTTATATACAAGAGTTCTATTCTGTACCAATTTTTTTTTTATTAATGCGTCAGAACCAAATTTTGAGAGGCTGGAATGGGAAAGAAAATTTATTTCCATTCAAAATCCATTTGCTGGTACATTTCCTCTGTGTATGTATGCATGTGCCTTTAATTGCCTGCTGATTTATGGTGACCCTATGAATTTTATAGGGTTTTCTTAGCTAAGGAATAAGAGGTGGTTTTGGCAGTTCCTTCCTATGAAATATAGCACCTGGTCTTCAGTGGTGATCTCCCATCCAACTACTAACCAGAACTAACCTTGCTTAGCTTCCACAAT
The DNA here is from genome assembly GCF_019175285.1 of Sceloporus undulatus. Classification (NCBI taxonomy): domain Eukaryota; kingdom Metazoa; phylum Chordata; class Lepidosauria; order Squamata; family Phrynosomatidae; genus Sceloporus; species Sceloporus undulatus. Next base: position 71,645,731 of record NC_056523.1, on the reverse strand, counting down.
CAGACATGAGCTGGTGCTTCTAGGGCATTTACCTACCTTCAGATATTGGGCTGTTTCAGACCATTCTATTTGTTCCTCCAGCAGCCAAACTCCATTTGGCTACTCCTACAGATTCTAATATAGAAGCTATGACATGCCTGACACCTTTGTATGATATTCCAATTTATGCTATGAGAGAGAAGTAACCAGGTTATGTGGGGATTTATCACAAAAGGAGCCAAATTTCACTTTCACTTCTCAGCAAAGGCACAGTGATTAGAGCTGAAAGCAAATTTTGGCCCATTTAATTTTACCCTAGGTTTAGGGTCATGAGGAGACATAAATCCCTCAAACACAATGTCTCTTGCCCACAAACAAGGAGATGATTCACAACTGGGTCATGTTCCATGCTGATTGTTTTTAACACAGATTTAGATTCATTTGCCATAGTACTGTAATGTGCACTTTACTGCATTAATGTTTAAAGCCATGCCATATCCTCATGTCATTGCTTCTAATTCTGTAGCAGCAATTGGAGAGAGATTTGAAAACAGTTATGTCCCAAGCACAGCTTATAAAAGTAACTTTTCATAGCTTTAGTCCCAAGACAATACTGGTCTGCACAGAAGATAGCTGCACAGTAACACATGGGCCTCAATCCCAACTAAAACAGACCAATTAACTCAATGGGATTAACCTCAGCGATGAACCACCATTCAGTAAATGTTCAAAGGGTCTACTTTAATTTGGACTACTAATAGGAGTCACATCATGTGGTTAGAGCTACTACTTTAGGCCTCTGCCATTTAATTCCAACTTGGACCAAAGTGGCATTTCTCTTAGAGGAACAGAGTATTGCCTCAAAGCAGGGCTTTAACTGGCTCTAGAAGAAGCACCCTAATCAGAACAGTGATGTTAAAGGACATTTCTGGACCAAAAAGCCTAGCACACAAAAGATAACAGCAGCAACAACAAAAACAACAATGAATAAATTAATTAATGAAATATTTATTTATATCCCGCCTCTTCCATTTTGGGGATCGAGATGGGTAACAACGTGATTTATGCAATAGACAGTAGTAAAAACAGCATGAAACCCCAATCCTAACCATCTCTCCCAACTATAAAAATTTTTAAATAATAAGAACTTAATTAAAATATATAACAATGCATCAAAAATTATTACGCAATCAATGAATGAGGCGGAGACGTGGTGAGATGGGTGAATTTGGTTGGTTCTGGACAATATCAATCAGGGAAGGCCTGGCGGAAGAGAATCGTTTTTATCACCTTTTTGAAAACTCCAGAGAAGGTAATTGGCGAATCTCTTCCAGCAGGTCATTCCAAATTTTTGGAGTTGTGGCAGAGAAAGTCGTCTGGGAAATTGCCACCAATCTGGTCTTCAAGTGTAGAAAATTCTTCCTGGAGGAATGGAGTGTACGGGAAGAATTATATGGGAGAAGGCGTTCCTTCAAGTAGACTGGACCCAGGCCATATAGGGCTTTGTAGGTAATAACCAACACCTTGTACTGTGCCCGGAAGCTGACAGGTAGCCAGTGTAGTGACTTTAAGATAGGTGTAATTCTGTCAAACCCAGATTTTTCCGGTGACCAGTCTGCCTGCCATGTTTTGTACCAATTGAAGCTTCCAGACATGGCACAGGGGTTGCTCCATGTAGAGCGCATTGCAGAAATCAAGACAAGAGGCTACCAGTGCATGTACTACCGTTTCTAGGACCCACTGCTCCAGGTAGGGATGCAACTGGCGTATCCACCGAAGCTGATAACAGGCACTCCTGGCCATCGCATCAATCTTAGAAGACAACTGAAGCGACGAATCTATGAGCATGCTCAAGCTGCGGACGCAGTCCTTCAGGGGAAGTGTGACCCCATCCAGGACTGGCAGACTTATCTCTATACCTGGATTGGCATTACCTATCACAAGTACCTCCATTTTATTTGGATTCAACTTAAGTCTATTTTCCCTCACCCAATCCATTACTGACCTCCTTGGTCACTGAAACAATCTGAGACATAGAGAAATAGATTTGGGTGTCATTAGCGTACTGAAAACATCCCGCCCCATGTCTCCGGATGATCTCGCCCAGTGGATTCATGTATATGTTAAACAGCATGGGGGACAGAATGACAACTTGATTGACACCAGATGTCAGCTCACTCATAGAGGAGCAGCTGTCCCCCAGCATCACCATCTGGAACCTTCCCGAGAGGTAGGAATGGAGCCACTGCAAAGCAGAGCCAGCAATTCCCAACTCTCTCAGGTGTTCCAGAAGGATACCATGGTCTATGTTATTGAAGGCCGCTGAGAGGTCCAAGAGCACTAGCAGGGCCACACTTCCCCTGGTGATGCTCAGACAGATCATCAACCAAGGCGACCAGGGCAGTCTCAACACCATATTCCGACCTGAAGCCAGTTTGAAATGGATCAAGATTATCGGTGTCATCCAATATTTAATAAATAATATTTATTTCTTATTTGCCTCTCCCCATGGATTGAGGCGGGGAAACAACAATTAATAGACAAACATCAGTTAAAACGCACATCAATTAAATAGACAAATAAGATGTACACATATTAAAACAATCCACATTTAAAATTCATCATTTAAAACTCACAATTTAAAAATCATCTGGGTAAGACTGCTGGAAGAGATTGGTCTTTAATGCTCTTTTAAATATGGGCAGCATATTCAGCGGTCAAACCTCTTCCAGCAGGTCATTCCACAGTCTAGAGATGGCTGAAGAAAACCGTTGCCAGCCTAGTCCTGGCATGAACTGTGTACGCTAAGGGTAGCAATATATTGAGAAAAATACAAACACAGAGATTATAAAGAATCTAGTGGAGAGTTCTGAAGGCGAGGCTGGGGAATCTATGGCCTTGAGAATCTTGTTGCTCTATCTGCTCTAGCCTCCGGTGAGAAATCATGGGAGTTCATCAGTGTTTGCAAGGTCATAGGTTCTCCATTCCTGCTTTAGAGGATGTAAATCAGGGGTAGGCAACCTTTTTGAGCTGGGGGCCAAGTTGCTGTCCCTCAGACAACTGAGGGGCCGAAGCCAATAAATAAATGAATAAATAATTAAATAATACTGTATACAACAACAAAATGTTAATATAAATGCATGTTTCTTAGGCATGATCAGAATGGAGGACATTTGGGTCTCAGAAGCTGGCTGATATCAATATCTCCATCACCATCACCATCATCATCATCATCATCACTATCATTGTTAAAGCAGACCTTTTAGCATTAAAAGCACCGAAAATACACAGAAATGCACTTTGGAAAGTCACACTGTCTCACCTTCAGAAAGAGTGAGTGCATGTCTCAGAAACTGACTGATATCATCATCATCATCATCATCATCATCATCATCATCATCATCATCACCACCACCACTTTCATTGTTAAAACAAAGCAGACCTGTACAAATGGAATGGAAATCCTCCTCCTCCTGCTGCTACTCTTCTTCTTCTTCTTCTTCTTCTTCTTCTTCTTCTTCTTCTTCCTCCTCCTCCTCCTCCTCCTCGTGCTCCTTCCTTCCTCCCTCCTCCTCCTCCTCCTTCCTCCTCCTTCCATCCTCCCTCCTCCTCCTGCTCCTTCCTTCCTCCCTCCCTCCTCCTCCTCCTCTTCCTCCTTCCTTCCTTCCTTCCTCCCTCCTCCTCCTCTTCCTCCCCCTCCTCCTCTTCCCCTGCCCCCTTCCTTCCCTGCCCATGGCTGTCTGACAGCCACAGGAAGGGAAGGAAGGGGCAGGAGGACCCCTGCCCCCTTCCTTCCCTGCCCACGGCTGTCTGGCAGCCGCGGGAAGGGAGGGAAGGAGGAGGAGAACCCCCGCCCCCTTCCTGCCCTGCCCGGAGGGGAACAGGCAGGGCGAAGGAGCCTCGCTGAAGCAGGGCTTCTTGGCCCTGCCTGTCTGCTGGTGGAGGCGGCCAGGCAGGGCGAAGGAGACTCGCTGAAGCAGGGCTCCTTGGCCCTGCCTGTCTGCTGGCTGAGGGCCGCTCGCGTGAGAGGCCAAAGGCCCCGTGCCCTTGTGCGAGCGGCCTTTGACCTCTTGCACGAGGGCATGGGGCCTTTGGCCTCTCGCGCAAGAGGCCCAGTCCTGCCGCTGATTGCTGCCGGTGCAGGGCCTTTGGCCCCTTGCGCAAGCAGCCTTTGGCCCTGCACCGGTGGCAATCAGCAGCAGAACCAGGCTCGGGGAGGCCCCAAGGCATCACGGGGCCGGATCCAGCCCGTGGGCCGGGGGTTGCCGACCCCTGATGTAAATGAATCATTAAAATCTGATCAGTTTGATTGAAAAATTGCTGGAGCAGAAAAAAGAGGACATCATCCTGATCTCTTGAGCAATCCTTCCTTTCTCTGTTCTGTCCTTCACAGACTTTCCCCCTTGTACCTCAGTTCTCTCAGTGATTAGCTTTGCTCTCTCTGTTGCTTTCATCTCATGAGGTGCAGAAATTTGGGAGAAGGACCTTCTCTATTACATGGCCTATTTAATAGAAGTATATATTCAGTAGAGAAGAGATGGGGAATGAGGATGCATGTGATCAGCCTTGCTTATATAGCACTGGGAGTTTGAATATCATGACAGTGGCAAGGGATAAAAGCATATAAAATCAATTTACATGTTACTACTGTAATACAAACAGAGCATCCATGAGTTGTGACATGGCTAGTGGCTCCCAGGACAGTGGGACTGTGAACTCACTCTGGGTATTAGTCTAAAGGAACTATCTAAGTTGTTGAACGTTATCCCCAACATATGTTCAACATCCTGAAAAACTCCTTTAATGTTCATACCATTAAAACCCAAAGTGTTTTCACCACCCCATTGACATGGGGATCATCAATTGCCACTGCCAATGACACCATACACTCCACATAACTATAATTTAAGGTAATGGGCTTTGTTATGTTTTTGTTTTGCATGTTGCTGTATTATTGCAGTTTCACTTTAATCTGATGTAAATCAGATCAGGATTCTATGAGGATAAAGGTGCTGTTTAGAATTTTTGTGAATACTGTAAAAGGAATGTGACTACATAAAGCATCCCCCTCCGTTCTCAATCTAAGGTTTGTGTCCCACCAGATACAAACTATTTCCTAATCCTGAGACTGGTCTACTGACTCTTTCTTTCTTTCCACTTTCACTGCTCTTTCTAATGTGGGGGCTCTTTCTGTTTAATTGCCATGTTTCCAGCCTATGGAAACCTGTGATTAGTGGTTTATGGAAATGCATTTAGATTTCTGAGACAGAGGGCTTTAGTGCTTCACTAGCCTACAAACCTGCTGATTCCATAGGATGTTGCCATAGCAATTAAAATGGAATCATAGTGCTATATCCATGTATTGTGCAATAGCTCTGGCCCACACAGACACTGCACCACAGAGGTTTAAATATAATGGGTGGAATTATACCAGCATATAGTTTCTTGGTATCTTCTACAAGTGTCTAGAGCCAGAATTTTGTCTTTTCTGATTGATGGTCTGCCCATGAGAGCACACTGAAATAATTTAACAACCAAGATAATTCACAGCAGCTCTCATATTGACTGTGTGTATGTGATTGAGTTGATGTGTGTATGAAGGAAAGAGATGAAGGCATGGCAGATTTCTTATGCATGCAGTTTTGCAAAGAAATAAGAAATGATCAATGTGCATGTTGACTTTATAACATTGGCTGCAGAGCTAAATTCAAACTGTTTGGCATTCACAAGACATAAGATTTTCTTTTGATTTCTGATGGTGCTTTAATGGAGGCAAGCTCACTGATCTACAAATCATTTGAAAATTCAGAAAGAACCTAGTGAAAATTGCAATTCCCTTGTTTATTTCTGATGCCTGAATTAAATGACCTTGTGACCGATCACAACAAAAATGAAAGCCAAGAGATGCTCAAACTAAAAGAACAACAGCTTAAAATAACATGATATGAGCACTGGGAATAATGCATCAAAGCTAGCAACTACCCGGAGTCCTATAAATCTCTTTGCAGAACTAATGCACCATCCAGCTAAAATGACACTAAACTAGACTTCAGGGAAATATACCACTCCCGCCTGCCAAAAAAACAACAACAGTACTACAAGCCACCACACTTGCACATAAATGTTTATGATGGATCACAGCAACTGATGCACCAGCCAAGTGTAAGCATTTGTGTATCACAGGCAGAGAGTTCTGCAGCATTTACATTTCAGTAAATATAGCAGTATAGCCAGCAAGACAGAACTATGCTATGTTGTTGTTATTGTTTGCCTTCAAGGCACACCACCAATCTATGCTGACCCTAAGACGAACCTATCATGGGGTTTTCTTGGCAATATTTGTTCAGAAGGGGGATTTGTCATTGCCTTCCTCTGAGGCCAAGAGAATGTGACTTGCCCAAGGTCAGTGGGCTACTGTGGCCAAGCTGAGATTCAAACTCCACTCTCCCAGAGTCATAGTCCAATTCACAAGCCACTACACCACACAGGCTCTTCCTCTGTGACATACTTGTGAAAAATATCAATGCCAGCTAAGGTGTCATAGAGATGATATCATGCTTCAGAAAGCAGTTCCATGTCACACAGCTGGAGCTGGCACAGCATCCTGTAGACCAGCATAATTTCATTTATTTTAAATTGTTTTAATTGATTTTAAATTGCTTGGTCTTAAATGATATAATATATATTTAGTCTTTGAAAATTATTGTTATTATGTTTGATTATCTTAAATTGATTTTTATTGCATAGATATTCAGGTATTGGGGGGAGATAAATATTGTATTAGATAAATGGATAAATAAGCAAATAAATAAATATGTTGTCAATGTTGGGAAGGTTACTTTAAAAGTTGCAGCTTCAAGGCCCACAAAAATAATTATGATTATTATTCCAGTTTTTAAAAAGTAAGGCTTTACATTCCAGTTTCTCAAATGTAGCTGCCATAATTGTGTTTTAGTTATTGTTAAAAATCTGAATGCTATAAACCAATGATCCCTGGTATAACAAAACAGTTTTCCCATCTGCCTCATCAACCAAATTAGAGTACCAGGCAGATGCACAAATCACAGTACAAGCCAGCACTTCAGCTGCATAACATTTCTCCTCCACTCCAGCCTTAACAATGACACTGCAAAATAAATGAAATTATCCCTTAAGTTACACTTATAAGGTAATATAGTTATATGTTTGTTAATGGGGGAAGGAACTAATAAAAAGTAATTCACGTTATATATAACCTGTTACTAGTAAGCTCTAGATGACCCAATCATTTGGCAGACATTTTTTAAAATAAAAATGCACTGGGAGGTACATTTCAGCAGGACAGTTGTACCCTAGTTGTCACACACATGATGCCTCTCTCTATCTGTAGAGACACAAGACAGTCCAGATACCATAATGGCAAAGCATATTGACAGAGCTATGACACTTGACAGTCACTGACAATGGAATATGGCATCACAATGTAGCAGGAAAGCATGTATGCATTACATATATTGTATGTAGATGTACATCAAAGATTCTACATATACCTTTAAAAAGGAGATATGACAGCTAACTTCTCATATGTAAATGGCTGTCACATGGAAGATGGAATAAGCTTTTTTTTTTTCTCCAGAAGGGAGGATGCAAACCAATGGATTCAAGTAAGTAGAATCTGACTAGGTATTAGGGGAGATTTCCTGATGGTAAGAATTTCCAGAGCAGTGGAGAATGCATCTGTAGTCCATGTGATTGCAGCAAAAAACAAAATCAACAACAACCAAAACAAAAAACTCAGAGAATCTTATAAGACCTTAAAGACCAACATGGGTATTATAGACTAGGCCTTATAGTCCACATGTATAACTTGAATGAGTTTTCCCTTGGTTTCATTGGCTCTTTCTAATAACTACACACAAGGATGCAGAGGACAGAGCAGACAACGGCACAAATGGGCCAAAAACAATGCAACCTGTCAGGTGGGTATTTTAAAGACCATGTAACACCTACACTGGCTTCTAGTGTGCTTCCAATTCAAGCTGTTGGCCTTGACCTACAAAGTCCTAAATGGCTTGGTTCCAAGATATCTAAAAGGCCTCCCATATGAGTCTGCCCAAAATCTGAGATCCCCAATGTGTACCCTGTCATGTGACCCACTACTTTGTGATAGTTGTTGAGGACACATAACAAAGTTTTCTCTGTAGCTGCACCTCAACTCTGTCTACAAGGAGTCAGGCTGGTCCCATCCTTTCTCAGTTTCCAGTGAGCAATGAAGACTGTGCTCTTTTGCTTGGCCTTTAGTTGTCAAAATTAGGGGTGGATGCATTGACTCTTTTTAACTGTTGGGAGTTCTAGAGTTATGTTTGAAGAGGAGTTTTAGTTTGTTTGTTTTAAATGTTTTTAGCCATGTATTTAAAGTTTTCAGGGATTGTATGGAGCTAGTGTAGCATAGTGGTTTGAGCACTGGCAACAACTCTGGAGGCCAGAGTTCAAATCTCTACTCAGCCATTGAAACCCATTGTGTGACCTTGGGCAAGTTTCACACTCCTCAGCCTCAGAAAACCCCACGATAGGGTTGCCGTAAGGCTGTCATAAGTCAGAAATGACTTGAAGGCACACAACAACAGCAAACAACCTTGGAAGCCCTGGTGGGTTGAGAAGTCATGAACAAATATCATAAGTAAATAAATAACAAACACACAAACTGAAACTAGGGCCCTCTCTCACTGTTTGTGTAAGGCTGTCCCTCCTTGCCTTTTTCCTCCTTTACATGTGCTTCCAATTTCCAGAAATGCCTTCTTCCCTCCTGAGTGTCAGAGGACTGTGAGCTGCTCTGAGACATGCACTGATCCTCAAAGCCATTTGTATCCCTAACTTCTGCACCCTCTGCTCTATCTTTTTCAAGTTATAGACAAATGAATACTATATGGCCTGATGCAATTAAAAACAAGTTCTGGCTCACAGCCTCTCCATTCATCCTCTCAGCCCTTACTAAAAGCAAAGGACCCTACCTACCACTAACTTTGTTTTCTTCCTATTGATTGGCCTGAGCAGCTCTCAGTCCTGGTCATCTGAAGTAAACAGTGGCAGTGCAGAGGCCGGCTTGGACAATTGTCCCTTGTCATTCCTTTGGCGCAGGGTCACATTGCCTGTGTTGAAGCTCCCTGAGCTTGTGGCTTCCCACTTCCTGGAGCACCTGTTAGAGAAATGCAGAGGACTGGCTATGTGCTGGTCATTAATAGCTCATCAGATGCAGCCATTCATAGAACCTGGGCTTGCTGAAGCACAAGCCTGGCAACTGCCATTATTGTTGTTGCTGCTGTTGTTGTTATTTCTGCTCTTGCCAGTCCTTCTCAGGCCCCTGCCTGCATCAACATGGGCTGAGGAACTGCTGATGGCTTTCACTTTGACAGGTGTTGGACACTTTCCCTGAGCTCCTGAAATGTTGCACCTCTACAGCATACTTTCCTGCCACTTTGGCTGGCATTCAGTTTTGTATTTGATTCGATACAGGTTGAGACTCCCTTATCTGGAATTCTGAAATCCAAAATGCTGCAAACTTAGCCATATCAGAAACCCATCTGTCTACATCCCCAACCTGAAATGGATTGCAAGTTTTCAAAATGCAAAGCAATGCATACATTTTGTATATAATACATTTGTTCATCTTTAAGATGCCACAGAACTCCAGTATTTTGTATAGGGTGGTCCAGATCCTTCTTTTGGTTTAATAGTGTGTTGCTGAGCCAAGCCACTGAACCATCTACCCTTTTGGCTCTTACACTGATGTTTATCACACTATGCTCTTAAAGAGCTACTATTCCAGTGTGACTCCTCTAGAGGCCTCCTGTTGCATGCTGGGATTGGCAGTTTTAAGGAGCTGAACTTCTCTGCCTGAGAATTCTAAATACCCCTCCTTAAAACTGCCAATCCCAGCATGCAACAGGAGGCAGCTAGAGGAGTCACACTGGAATAGTACCTCTTTAAGAGCTAGTGTGACAAACATCAAAGCAACGGAATCCTTTTCTCTGCTCGGGAACATGTTTTTATTTTCTGTTGTAAAGTACTGGGCAGAAGATATGCTGCAAGCAGAGGCACGGGTAAAGATTAGGTTTCCCCTCTCTGCCAAATATCTTGGTTAGTCAAAAAGTTGCCAGCCATAAAATCAACTCAGAAAAAGAAAAGCTGAAAGGACAGAGAAAGGAAGGCTGCCTGTGTTTTGATCTGTATTGAAGGGCAGTCTAAACTGTTAACAGCACTGCTGTGTTGTGTGTGATTTGTCCTGTGGGGCTAACAGCAGATGGGGGTGGATTTGGATTGGGAAAACAACATGAGGAAAAGAGTTAAACATCATCTCCCTCTGCTACCTTCTGAGCAAATTGACAGCACACATGCACACACACGCACACACACACACACACAATGTCTGCATTTGAATAAAAAGAAAAACATCCAGTCTTCTGCAAAAGGTGTTATTTGGCCCTGAGGAGCTGAACACAAAGAGCCTGGATATAGTGCCAAAGTAGTGTCAAAATGACTCTGCAAGGTGTGCTCCCTAGTGCTGCTGTTGCTGCTGCTGCTGGTGGTGGGAGCATTGGCCGACCTCTGTATTAAACTCACTGCAGGTTTGAAGCTTGGCATTTCTATGTAAAAAGAATGCAAGATCTGGACTCTTTATATTTTCATATGTTCTGTCCACATTCCAACCTGTGTTAACACATGTCATGATGCATGAGATGATAAAGGGTATATTTTTGTGAGGAAATATCTGTGCATGCTTTTGTTAAAGCCCACTTGGTTTTTTGTCACAGTTATGTCTTTCTAAAGTCTCTAGGATTGGATGTGTGCTGCTAAATTGTTTTCTGAATGCCCTCTATCCCTTTCTCCTTGCTCCTTCGTTGGATAACCCCCATTCTCCTTTCTGTCCTACCCACGTAGCTTGATTTGTCAGCCCTGTCAGAAGGAACCTGGGCACTCAAATATTTTCCCACAGTGTCTAACCTTGTGCTGTCCACTGACTTCCCACTGTCATTGGCTCTTGAGATGTTATTTTGGATTACTACACTTCAGAGCCACAGTGTGCTTCAGAAGGTGACATTTGAACATGCCAGATCTCAGGAGAAAGTAAATGTTATTGAGTTAGAAATAAAGAAAGGCAAATATTGTGCAGTGACAGACCTCATTGTCATCTTCTTCACCTACCTTTCCCAAATGTAAGGGGGGGAGATTGAATGGTCAGCTATCATGACTATGATATTGCCTATCTTTACTGAATTGGCACAGAACTTCAAAACTATCTGTCTGCCACCAAGATGACGATATGTCAGGAATGCATCTGTAATAAGAATGTGATTGGGGCTGGGAGGAAAATAGAATATAAATAAAAGATATACGTACATACCACACAGGTAATTTCTGTGTTTCTGGGCTCTATAGCATATTTGAGATTGCTCCTAGATTATATTAAATTATGAGCACTTCCCTAAAATCCATGACTCATACTGCACTATAGCAAGCAAGCATTTGCCATTATCTATGCAGATGGCAACCAGTCCTGGCAACCTAACCTGTGTACCTATATGATCTATGTATCCAGGAGCATGTATGTGTTACAGGCTGCATCCACACTGCAGAAATAATCCAGTTTGACACCACTTTAACTGCCTTGGCTCAATGCTGTGGAATTCTGGGAACTATAGTTTGTTGTAGTACCAGGGCTGACAGAGGATGCTAAATGTCTCCCAAAACTACAAATCCCAGAGCACTGAGCCAAGGCAGTTAAAGTGGTGTCAAACTGGATTACTTCTGCAGAGTAGATGCAGTCACAATTTTACAATCCCATTTCTGACCCTGAAAAGTACTAGAATCCAGAGCTGGCTTATCTCAAATCCCTATCCTCTGTAACTGCTCTTGGAGATTACTTACAGAGTGTGACAACTTGTAATTCAGATGTGCAGTGGGGCATCCAATGGTCTACCATGTAGTCTTTATTTCTTCTTTTCTTCCCATGGAGTTGACAGAGCAACTTATGCTGGAGAAATTATGTTCCTTCCTCTTCCCCCAGTGGGCTCATGGCTTCATCGCACATGCTGGAGAGGAAAAACAAAATCCCAAACATTGCACAATAGCAAGTACTGGATGATTACATTGTCAGCACATCACAGAAGTCCTTTTTTATAGCCCTTGCAGGTACACAATATCATTTAATAGTGTAATTGTAGTTTAGTAACTTTCCTGTCATTATTGAGGCACAGCCTCTTCCTGAATAGCCAAGACATGATGCTCTTTTATTACATTTATTTATTGACTCATTTATTCAGTTCAGTTCAGTTTTCTTACTCTTTACTCGGTCTTTGAATGGTAAGAAGAGCAGCACTAACTGAACTGAACACAAGGTCCTCGTTCTAGATAATACTGCAGCTAAGCGTGTCCCATCATACTGTTCTAAGTGTTCACTAGGAAGATTTATGGCCCCCTCTATTTTGTATGGCATGCTTATTAGCTTTCCCTTGATTCTGTTTCAGCTCCAAGGTGCCACTCTCTATTCATGGCACTGTGGGTGGCAGGTGCCTCTACTTCCACCACAACTAATTCCCCATCAAAGTTTCATTTTCCTCTCTGTTGGCTTTCTTCAGTCTTTAGCTCTTCTTGTCACAACTTTTAACCATCTGTCACCTCAATTCAGCTGATTTTTTTTTTTAAAGAACAGTCTCCTTTTCTCTCTAGTCTCCGGTTTCCTGGCCTGTTTCCTCTCTGAAGAGAAATTCTGAAAAACCTTCCCATTTCCTTTGATACAATGGATCCAAATAAGTCACAAATATTCCGATTAGTGTTTCCAGAGATGTAGGACAGCAAGACAGCAAGACCCTCTATGCAACATAAAGGGTACATATAATGTCCAGCATACAGGAACAAAATGATTTACAAACATGGTCATCCTCGAGGACTGTAGACTTTATAGCGAGACACTTCTGTGGCTTGGTGGTTCTCTTCTTCTTGCCAAACTGGCTGCCATTACACTATGCACCTGGCTGGCTTCCCCGTGGCCAGCACAGGAATCTTTCCTTGCCAGAAATGGAATCTCAACCCATTAGAAACTCATATGTTCTTCCCAAAAAGATACACTCTTTGATCAACATGGGTGGTAATAAATGCCTGTGGTTCTTATCCCTCACCCAAGAAGAAAAGCACAGCAGTTGTAGTGTGAGCACGTGAAGGTATGGCTGATGCAGTTGAAAATATCACTCTGTCCCACTGTAGAAATATTGTGCTGTAGTGTTGCAGTTCCATTCTAGGGAATCCTGGAATTTGTAGTTTCACAAGGTCTTTGGCCTTCTCTGCCAAAGAATGCTGGTGCCTCATATAGCTTCAAATCC
>NC_056523.1:71600855-71632387 GCF_019175285.1 Sceloporus undulatus | reverse complement strand
AATAATAATAATAATAATAATAATAATAATAATAATAATAATAATAATAATAATAAATTTATTTATATCCTGCCTCTCTACAAAATGCAATCAAGGATCTCGTAGGATGGAGACATGGTAGTTAAAAGTGGTGTTGAACTGAAGTATTTCTATAGTGTAGATGCACCCTCAATAGTTTACTCAAATAATCTGCATTGCTTTCTGGTTGAAGCAAATCTGGAATGTTTCTACGCAGTTATATCTGCTTGGCAGCATTACCAAATGTTTCTTCTATTCTATGAAATCCTGGAATTTGCAGTTCAGTCAGATACTTGGCATCCTCTGCTGCAGAGCTCTAGTCCACTTCCCTGAAATAAAAGCATTAAAGATCTCTAGCAGAGAATTGCCAATCTTGCACCAATTTAAAATCCTAGAATTCCATAGGACGGAGCCATGTTATTTAAAGAGATATGAAATTGATATACAGCCCACCCTCCATATCGGCAGACTTAACCATCTACAGATGGTAAGCCCCCATTTTTCTTCATGGTGGCATGTATACATGGCCCCACCGCCATGAACTAAAATGGGACTTGAGCATACATGGATTTTGATGTCCGGGGTGGTGGTGGACTGAAATGGATACCCTGCAAATACGGAGGCCCAAATGTACCCATGTGATGTAGATATACAGTACTCCTGGTGAAATGGCAATCCTGTGCTATTATTACTCTGATATGCCATAAGTAATGTAATATTGAACAACTGGTGATCACATATGAACTGAAGGAGCACTCTGAGTGGTAAACCACTTGTATTGTGCTAGTGGAAGTATACTTATACTTACTTATTACTTGTGGTTCTTATCATATTTATGAACCAAGAAGAATGGGGTTAATATGCTTCCTAATATCAAAGTTTAAGGCAAAATTGTTATTCATATACACACGTGCCATGGTATGGGAGCTATTTTTTTGAGGTGTCATCCTGCTCTGCTAGATTATGTGAACATATATGATGGTATGGTGGTTGGACTGCTGTGCTTCGACTAGAAAGACATGGAATCAAATCTTCCAGCCAGTCATTATCTCTCAGCCTGAACTACTGAGTGGATTGGGTCAGTTATTATGGAGCTTTTGACCCTAGCTGAGTAATGATTTGATGTGGGAGTCCAACACATAGTTAATCATTCTTGTTTCATAAAATTTAGTTATTTCACAGGCAAATTAAGGGAGAGACTTTGTTGCTGTTGCTGCGTCAATAATGTGTGTGTGTATTTATACCAGATCCTGTCTGATTTTGGAGGCTACACAGGGTCAGCCCTGGTTAGTACTTAGATGGGAGACTATCAACGAATACCAGTTGCTGTAGGCTATATTTCAGAGAAAGGAACTGGCAAAACCACTTCTGAGTATTGCTTGCTTAAGAAAACCATATGAAATTCATGAGGTTGCCATGAGTCAGCACACACAACACATATTTACATACTCACATGTGAGAAACATAGGCTCTTCCCTGTCTGCTAACGTCCCCTAAAGAGGCCTTACTGTGTACTACTCCTTTCCCTCTGGTTACAGCTGAGCCAGTACAGAGCAGTCTTCACTTTGGTACTTAGCCACCCTTTTGAACATCCTCCCATGGAACATGGACACTTTCTTTCTATCCATTTTTTTCCCCTGCTGATTGGAAACCTTCCTGTTTGCAAAATGTTTTGCTGAGCTTGCTGGTTTTCGACTGTTTGATTCTCTATTATAGTTGGTTCTTTAATATCCTTTGTGTACTTATTTCAGATGAATGTTTTAGCTTAGTTTTAATGTGCTGAGTTTCAGATTTTATTGCATGTCATTTTTGGTACTTTATTGCTGGGAAAAGCTATTCATTTAATAAATGACTGAATAAATACCTCCTGTGTCCCTTCTATCTTACACTTTTGCTGCCAAATGAGATTGTATGTGATGTTTTGTTGCACTCTTTCATGCACTGTATATTAAGATGTATTCTTCTTATACGACGAAACAAGGATGTCACAAGGTCAGCAACAAGCTGTCAGTGGAAGAAGGGAGTAGAGGGAATTTTGAAAGAGATTTGGAGTCTTTTATACTGCCCCCAGTTATACCGTTTTGATTCCATTTTAAATGCCATGGCAATATTCTAGGAAATCCAAGGGGTTTGTAGTTTGGGGAGGCACTAGAGCTCTTTGATTGAGAAGTCTAAATATCCCCAATAAACTACAAATCCCAGGATTTCCAAAGATGTTGCCATGGCAGTTAAAGTCAAATCATAGAATTTTAATTATACATTTGCCTCTCCGTTTTCACAGGGGATTCATTCTGGACACACACACCCCCAAAGAAAATGGAAAATCTCCAATATTCAAACCCCATTGGCTTGAATGGTGGCACACACCCCATTTTGTCCCCCTCCATTTGCTGCCCATAAACGGGTGTGGTATGAGGACTCCAAATCTGCAAAAATGGAGGGGCAACTCTACTATGAAAAGGCCCTTGGTCCCCAAACACATTGATACTTACGCTGCCACTTATCTGTTCTGCTCAGAACTTAGGAAAAGTTACTTTTTAACTATAACTCCCAGAATCCCCTAATCATACTTTAGTTGCAATCATTTGGTGCAATTTATTATTCCCATAGAATGAAGTCATATTTGTTTGCCTCACTGTCTGCTTCCAGCCTATGGAATCATAGAGTCATAGAGTTGGAAGAGTCATCCAGTCTAACCTCCTGCCATGCAGGAATACACAATAGAACTCCATTTTAAGAAAGGTTGGCTCATTTCCTTTCCCTGTTGTCCCTCTGCCTGCAGACAAATGACTTTTTATTAAGCTGTTCCTTTTGGCAACAGACAGGTGGTGAGGAAGGGGGCATGTGTACTGGACTTCTCTGAGGTTCCTTTAAATTGCTTTTAATATAAGGGTGATTTATTAGCACAATTTGTTTAATTGGTGTTATAATAGCATGACTTCTTGTATTTATATCTGCATGTTTTTAAGTTAATGGAAACATGAGCCACCTTACATCTTTGTGTTGGGAGAAAAGGAGAATAAATACAATACAATAAAATTTACCATATAGAATACACAGTACCGTATTTCATTTCACTCTCAGTTACGCCTATTCATTGCTTTTCTTGTTCCACTCTTTTCACTGATTAGGATGTAGATTAAACCTGGACCCATCTCTTTACTTTCATGGACTTATGACAACAGAGAGGTGTTTCTGAGGGTGAAGCAGCAAGATCTGTTAACACGTATTGGATTGTGTGCAGAAAGTTTCTAGGGAGACATCAGCCTAGCTCAGCAACTGATGCCTATAGCTTAGGGATGCTACCTAATTCCATAACATTCTTTCTATAAATAATTAATAATATGTGCATAAATGATTTCTGGATGTTTTAGTAAATAGGCAATCAATGGCTAATTTGTTGCAAAGTCTAAGAGCTTGTTTCTAATATTCCACAGGAGAGCTTGTGGCTGTTATATGCTATTAAGTTGGCTTTGACTTATGAATGAGAGACCTCTGAGATATCATTAACAGCCCTGCTCAGGTCTTGCTGTGGCTTTTTTGACTGAGTCAATCCATGTGTAACGTGATCTTCCTCTCATTCTACTGTCTTCCACTTTACTAAGCTTTTATTTTTTGCACCAAGTTATGTTATCTCCAAAAAGATCACATCTTACCTTGGAAGCAAAGCAGGGCCAAGCCTGTTTAGTACTTGGATGTGGGACTGCTAAGGAATACCAGATGCTGTGGGATAAATTTCAGAGCACAGGAATGGCAAATCATCTCTAAATCTTTTTGCCAGCTGCTGGGAAGTAGCAGTCATGTAGGTGTGTTGGGATAAGAAAGAGATATGGGTGTAGAACATGGATGTAGAACAGTGGTGGAGAACATGTGGCCCTAGATGTTGTGAGACTGAAATTCCCATCACTCCTAGTCAATGGTGAGGAATTATGAGAGTCATAGTCCAGAAAAATCTGAAGGGTTGTGCTCATCAGCCCTATTTGAGTGGTGAAACTAATGCCCTATTCAGAGGTTCATCTGAATAGGTGTATCCCTGTTGTTGGTTATTCCCTGGTTATTCCCAGGATAAGTAATCTTTAACCACAATAAGTGTGAAAATCTTCACTGCGATCATGCAAATATCACTGGATAATGCCCATTTAAACCCTCCAATGACTGTGGACCCTGCTCATTCAAGCCCTATCCAGATATTCATCCAAATATATGCAAGGAAAGTACAGCAGAATCATGTCTGCTGGCCACACACCACACAGGTGAAGATCTGAAAGATTCTACACAAGGAAAAACTCTTATATGTGTACTATAAATCTTGTCTTTACATTTATAAAGTGTTGAATAGACAGTATGTGCAAACCACAGAGACAGATCTTATAAACAGTGAATATTGTAGGGGAATTTAATTTTTGTAAGGCCTCAGCCTTTAGTAAGGAAACAAAAATATTGAAATATCAAAAATGTCAAAGCCAAGTCTTAGGGTCTAACTTTAAAATAGCAGAGTAGCAGAAATGTGCTCTTGTCTAACTATGCTTCCCTAAGCATTGAGACAGACTAAAAAACAACAACACAAGGAGCTTGAAGTTCTAACAAAAGTTTACTAATGGCTTTAATGTATATTTACATAGAAGCTATATCCTTATTTAGCTAGTGAATAGTTCAGATAAAAAGTAATCTTTATGTCACCATCTTTCCAAAGAGAGTTGAGAGAGCAGGAAGATGGAGGATGAGCAGTGGTTAGCTTCCCTTAAAAAAAAAAAAGGGGGGGGGGGGGTGTAGCTTAAGTCATATGGTTATAGATTGAATGAGAGAGAGAGAGAGAGAGAGAGAGAGAAGAGAGTTTGCATGCAGGAAATCCCCATTTTTCTAAAAAAAAAGGGGAAGGAGAATGTAAAAATCTTCCAAAAATCCCCTTCTCATTCTCTTTGACTGACATCAAGGATCTTAATCTCTTTGCGTAGTCTCTGGAACCGATCTGTTGATAGAGGCTTGGCAAGGATATCTGCAATAATCACTTCAGGTCCATTTTGACACATCTCTTGCACCTTGTGGAAGGTGATGTCAATATTCTTCTTGAGTGGCTTCTTGCTTTCAGAACTCTTGATGGGCTCTGTTATCCCAAAGTCCAGAAGTAAGTTGTGCAGCCATTTTATTTCATCACATGCTGCCTTTGCTGCAAACCTAGTAAAAGAATCTGCAATTGTGGATTGCTTCTTACTTGTTCAACTTACAGCTCCTCCACCATAGAAGATCAGGTTTCCGCTGGTTGATTTTCTGTCTGCCAGGTCTGTAGCCCATTCTGCATCCATCTAGGCAATCAGTTGTTCATCACAGCTGGCAGCATCAGCTTGTGATCTTCAGTTCCTTTCAAGTATCTGGCAACTCTCTTCACTGCAATGAAACCTCTTTTAGTAGGAGAGGGAGAGGTCAGCTTTGGGTAGCTGGGAAGGCAAAGTGCCATTGTCCCCAATGGCCATTAAGGTCAATGAGACTTAAGCATCCATGAATTTTGGCATCCGCGGGGGAGATCCGGAACATTTGTCAAAGCCACAAATGTGGAGAGCCAACTGTAATAAGTAGATAAACAAACAATATGTGGAAATATAGCAGATACAACCTGGGCCAGACTGAAGGGCCTTGATGAGTGCACCCTGTGTGCATCCAGCCTAAGCAGAACTGCTCCCTCAAGTCGAAGCAGGAAATGAAAGCTCCCAGGAAACCAAGTGGCTACACTGTACCAATGACAGTTAGCAACTCCTTTGTCCATGGGACAGGGAATCCACTCTCAGTTTTGGTATGAAGGAACTCTCCAATCATCATCATCATCATCATCCCACCTTTCTCCCAAGATTAGGACCCAAAGTGGCGTATGGTCTAAAAAATAGAAAGTTGCTGGACTTATTTTTGTGATAGGGTTTGGCACCTTGGTGAATTTCTTTCAAGTTCAGAATAAAGTCAGGAGTGAATTCCAGAAGCCACTCACCTTCATTATATTTTTCTCATAGCCAGCCAAGGTTATTTTGCCACAAAAGAACCTTACAAGGACCTCCCCCCTCCCTCCCTGGCATTCAAACAACAGAAATATTAACAAATGCTAACAAGATTATAATAAACCAAACAAGAAGTTAATTTAATCAGGTTGAGTTTCCCTTATCCAAAATGCCTGGGATCAGAAGTGGATTTGTATGTATGTATGTATTTATTTATTTAGATTTTTGAATATTTGCATATACATAATGAGTTATCTTAGAGATGAGACCTAAGTCTAAACACAAAAGTTACTTATGTTTCATGTATACTGTATACACACAGTCAGTAGATAATTCTAGACAGTATTTTCATATTCTTGAAACAATGTTTGTGTACATTGAACCACCAGAAACCAGAAGTGTCACTCTTTCCAGGCTGCATCTGCACTGCAGAAATAATTCAGTTTGCCATGACTTTAACTGCCATAGTGCAATGCTATGGAATCCTGGGATTTGTAGTTTGTCGTGGTAGCAGAGCTCTCGGATAGAGAAGGCTAAAGGTCTGACAAGACTACAATTCCTAGAACCCCACAGCACTGAGCCATGGCAGTTAAAGCAGTGTCAAACTGTATTATGTCTACATTGCAGATGGAGCCTCAGCCACCCATAAAAAATGGCATGGCTTCTGGAGCATTTCAGTTTTCAGCATAAGGAAGACTCAGGAGTTTATCACATGAAGGAGACTGGAAGTTTATCCAGTTAATATCCCGTAAAAATCAGATAATTACACAAAACGATTTCACATGATGTCACACAAAACCCACCATTAAAGTGGTCACAAAGAAGCATTAACATGAATCTTTTTACTTTCGGGATTTCAGCTAAAATGCATTTCTGATATCATTTTATTTGCACAATTGTCTGTGATAATCATTCATGCAATTACTCACCATTTTCGCTTTATTTTCAGGATGCTTTAAATGCACTTTAATCTCACTTTAATGCTGAAATTAGCCCCAGTGATAAACTCCTCAGTCTGTCAGTACTTCTGGCCATTTCAGGATCCCCAACACCTGCCTGCCCGAGGCGGCTACCTCCATCTTCCAGATGGGATGGCCACCCCGAGTTTGCCCCTATCCTGCTCTGACTTGTAGGCCCGAGGGTTCACTTGTGGTGGTGCAAGATGTCACTCCTGGTGCTGGAATAGAGGCAAAAAGGGTATGGGAAGGCAGAGTAAAAGCTGCCATTAAGGAAAAGCATGCTCTATGGAGATGAAGCTCTGTGTCAGGGACCCCAAAAGGGCTGGAGGGCAACAGGAGCAATTTGGTGGCCGCCTGCAGCTCCATCCAGGCCAGCAGGTGTCCGGGGGAAGCTGGCTGCCAGCACTTGCTTGCTTGTCTGCAGGGGAGGGTTGCATGTGCAGCTGAATAAACACATACAACACAATTAAGCCAAGTAAAGATTCTTTGATTAAAAGGAGAATCCGGGCTCATCTGTTTGTGTTTGAGCTGCCTAATCTCCTTCCCCCATTGTGCCCAGAATTAAGCGTCTGGGCTTTCTGTTTCTAAAACAGCGGGTTGTGAGTGGCAAGGTCACAGAACAATCCCCAAACTGCTCAAGCCAACCGGGTGGAAGAAGAAGAAAAAGAATGCCTCATTGAGATGGAAATGCAGCCCTGGGCATTGCAGATCTTCTGGGACCCAGCAACCGTGGCTGGGAAGGATTGGCCCTCCAGTGCAGGTGTTCCCCTGGACACCTGCCCATGCCACCCAAAGCCCAGATCCCCACCTTCTCCTCTGAAAGGAAATAATGCAAAAGGGGTGGGTGCCTTTTTGTGTGCTTGCAATGGTGGTGGTGGCAGGGAAGGAGAAGGAGCAGATGGGTGATCTGGCAACCACAACACTCCTTCCCGGCTCAGACTCCCCCCCCCCCATTAATGGTACTTCTTCTGTCCCCTGTCCCCAAAGCACATTCCCATCAGCCATCAGCTGATGGTCTTCCTCCTCTGCAATCTCCCCAGTGCCATAGGAGAATGGGTTATTATGTGCTTTTAAGTCAACCCTGGTATATGGGGACCCTTTCTTGTGTTTTCTTTGCAAGATTTCTTCAGAGAAGCTTTGCCATTTACCTTCCTCTGAGGCTGAAAGTGTGTGTCCTGGCCAAGGGCACCCAATAGTTTCCATCTATGATCAGGGATTCAAACTCAGTTCTCCCATTGTCCTAATCCATTGTCCTAATCTAACACTCAGACCACTACACCACACTGGAGCCCAAAACACACTGCAGAGATAATCCAGTTTGAGACCACTTTAACTGCCCTGGCTCAATGCAAGGGAATTCTAGGAAATGTAATTTTATGAGACATTTAGCCTCCTCTGACAGAGAGCTCTGGTGCTACAGTAAACTACAGTTCCCTAGCACTGAACCAGGGCAGTAAAAGTGGTCTCAAACTGGATCAGTTCTGCAATGTGTTTTGGACCTGGCTTTCTTATAGGGTTATGTGCTTCTGTGCTAAATGGCTTTTACCAGACTGAATTGGTTTATGCCCAATTATTTAGTAGGAAACTCTAATTTCTAACTCTAAGAAATAGCCAAACTGTCATAGAGGGAAAAAGGCAAAGAGTGCAAGGACCCAAAAGTGGGAGGCAAAAAAACTTGCACAGGCAGCAAATAAGGGGGACCCATGGTTTTCGATGTCTCTACACTAATGCACAGAGCATGGGAAATAAGCAAGATGAACTTGAATTCCTAGTACAACAAAGCAAATATGATATAATAAGCATCACTGAAACCTGGTGGGATGAGTCTCATGATTGGAATGTGGAAATAGAGGGTTATAACCTTATTAAGAGAAATAGGCCAAACAGGAAAGGAGGTGTAATAGCACTATATGTCAGAGATATTTACACTAGTGAAGAGATCCAGGACATCAATACTGGAAGCCAGATGGAAAGCATCTGAATAAAAATTGAAGGGGAGGGAAACAACAAGGATGTTATGGTGGAAGTCTACTACAGACCCCCAAGTCAGACTGAGGAATTGGATGATGCCTTTCTAGAACAGATGACCACACAGTCAGAAAAGAGGGATGTAGTAGTGATGGGTGACTTCAACTAACCTGATATTTGCTGGAAGTCAAACTCAGCCAAATCCTCAAGGTCTAGCAAATTCCTCACTTGCCTGGAAGACAATTTCATGGTCCAAAAGGTGGAAGAGGCAACAAGGGGATCAGCTATTTTGGATCTGATCCTAACCAACAAGGATGACTTGGTTAATGGGGTGCAAGTGGTGGGATCATTAGGTAGAAGTGACCATGTTATCCTGGAGTTTGTTATACAGTGGAAAGGAGAAACCACGTATAGTCAGATACGCATTCTAGACTTTAGGAGAGCAGATTTCAGTAAACTTAGAGAAGTATTGAGGGTGATCCCGTGGTCAGAAATTCTAAAAGATAAGGGAGTTCAGGACAGATGGGAGTTTCTTAAAAGGGAGATACTGAAGGCACAATTTCAAATAGTTCCAGTGAGAAAGAAAAACGGGAGGTGTCTCAAGAAACCAGGATGGATGACTAAGGAACTTTCAACCGAGCTAAGTTTGAAACGGAACATGTATAAGAAATGGAAAAAGGGAGAAATCACAAAAAAGGAATTCAAAGAAATAGCAGGCATGTGTAGGGGTAAAGTCAGAAAAGCTAAAGCGCAGAATCAACTCAACTTGCTAGAGAGGTTAAGAACAACAAAAAGGGCTTTTCTGGATATGTCTGCAGCAAAAGGAAGAAGAAGGAAACGGTAGGGCCACTGCGTGGAGAAGATGGCAAAATGCTAACAGGGGACAGAGAAAAGGCAGAAGTACTCAACACCTTTTTTGCTTCAGTTATCTCAGAAAAGGCAAAGGGTGTGCAACCTGAGGTTAATGGAGCAGAGGACAGAACAGGGGAATTTCAGTACAGAATAAGTAAAGAGATAGTACAGGAATACCTTGTTAATTTAAATGGGTTTAAGTCTCCAGGACCAGATGAACTACATCCAAGGGTATTAAAAGAACTGGCAAATGTAATATCGGAGCCATTGGCAATAATCTTTGAGAACTTTTGGAGAACAGGAGAAGTCCCAGCAGACTGGAGGAGGACAAATGTTGTCCCCATCTTCAAAAAAGGGAAAAATGAAGATCCCAATAATTATCATCCAGTTAGTCTGACATTAATACCAGGAAAGATTCTAGAGCAGATCATTAAACAAAGAGTCTGTGAACATCTAGATGGTAATTCCATAATCACAAAAAGTCAGCATGGGTTTCAGGGAAACAAGTCATGCCAGACAAATCTGATCTCTTTCTTTGATAAAATTACAAGTTTGGTAATGAAGGGAATGCTGTGGATACAGTATATCTTGATTTCAGTAAGGCCTTTGACAAGGTTTCCCATGACATTCTTGCAAACAAGCTTGTAAAATGTGAGACAAAGTAACTGTTATATGGATTTGTAATTGGTTGACTGGCCAAACCCAAAGGGTGCTCAACAATGGCTCCTTTTCAGCCTGGAGGGAAGTGACCAGTGGGGTCCCACAGGGCTCTGTCCTGGGCCCAGTGCTATTCAAGATTTTTATCAATGACTTGGATGACAGAATTGGGGGCATACTTATTAAATTTGCAGATGACACCAAACTAGGAGGAATAGCTAATACCCCAGAGGACAGGATCACAATTCAAGATGGCCTGAATAGACTAGAAAGCTGGGCCAAAGCTAACAAAATGAAATTCAACAGGGAGAAATGTAAGGTACTGCACTTAATCAGAAAAATGAAATGCACCAATATAGGATGGGGGACACCTGGCTCAATGAGACTACATGTGAAAGGGATCTAGGAGTCCAAGTAGACCACAAGTTGAACATGAGTCAACAATGTGATGCGGCAGCTAACAAGGCCAATGCAATTTTAGGCTGCATCAATAAAAGTATATTGTCTAGAACAAGGGAACTAATAGTGCCACTGTATTCTGCTTTGGTCAGGCCCCACCTGGAATATTGTGTTCAATTCTGGGTAACACAATTAAAAAGGGGCATTGAGAAACTGGAGCGTATCCAAAGGAAGGTGACTAAAATGGTGAAGGGTCTGGAAACCATGCCCTATGCGGAACGATTTAGGGAGCTTAGCCTGGAGAAAGGAAGGTTAAGTGGTGATATATCATAACCCTGTTTAAATACTTGAAGGGATTTCATATTGAGGAGGGATCAAGTTTGTTTTCTGCTGCTCCAGAGAACAGGGCCAGGAACAATGGATGCAAGCTACAGGAAAAGAGATTCCACCTCAACATTAGAAGGAATTTTCTGACAGTAAGGGATATTCGACAGTGGAACAAACTCCCTCGGAGTGTAGTGGAGTCTCCTTCTTTGGAGGTCTTTAAGCAGAGGCTGGATGGCCATTGGTCAGGGATGCTTTGATTTGGATTTCCTGCATGGCAGGTTGGACTGGATGGCCTAAACTTTAGGAAGAACTTCTTGATAGTGAAAGGTGCTCAGAAAGTTGAATAGATTGTTTTAGAGGGTGGAGGACTCTTATTCTTTGGAGGTCTTTAAATAGAGGTAGGACAGTCATCTAACAGGAGTAGTTTACATAAGTATTTCTGTGTGGCAGGGTGTTGAACCAGATGGCCCTTGAGGTCCCTTCCAATTCTTCTGATTTTGTGATTTTATGAAGTGAATTTTTCATGTGTAAAACTTTAATGCTGCCTGTTCGGCTTTCTTTTTCTGAAAAGTTAGTCACAGTAGGGTGTGCTGTAGAGCCAACAAATTACATTTCATAACCTCTACTCCATCTTATCAGATCCAGGTAGGTATCCTGGTCAGCATAGATGTAGGATGGGGGTACCTGGCTTAACAAGAGTATGTATGAAAAGGATCTAGGACTCCTAGTAGACCACAAGTTGAACCTGAGTCAACAGTGTGGTGCAGCAGCTAAAATGACCAATGAAATTCTAGGTTGCATCAATAGAAGTATCATGTCTAGATCAAGGGAAGTAATAGTGCCACTCTATTCTGCTATTCAAGAAGGGTGTTGAGAAGCTGGAGCTTGTCCAGAGGAGGGTGACCAAAATGGTGGCCAAAGTACTATAAAGGCACCAGACCCCACCTAATCTTGAAAGCTAAACAGGATCAGCCCTGGTTAGTCCTTGGATGGGAGACTGCCAAGGAATATCAGTTGCTGTAGGCTGTCCTTCAGAGGAAAGACCTGGCATTCTTTGCCTAAGAAAACACTATGAAATTCATAGGTCACAATAAGTCAACAGGCGACTTGAAGGTGCACGTATGCACACACACACTTGCCCCCTCCCATTTCTAAATGCTTGTGGTTACTTAGAGGAAAGGCACTGTCCCCATGAAACAACAAATTCATATATTATCATCTGGGGAAGTCAGGGATGGGCAAACTACAGCCCATTAGCCCCATGTTCTTCCAATCCCATTTTTGTAGCTCCCCCAGATTATTTTTTTAAAACTGACACTGCACTTTGCTGACAATGTGGGACACAGCTTGCTCATCTAGAAATATATTCTATTTCCCCACCCCTCTTCCTTGAATGTTGTCCTCCCTTCCTCCGGTACTGCCACTGCCTCTGAATAAATAGGTGTAGGATTTTTGAGTCAGATACTAACCACCCAAAACTGGTTCAGTGCCTATGGTATTTCAGATGTTTAAACTGTCACATTTAACTTAAAGTGCATTTCGGTTTGCAGACTCAGCACTTTAGGTCTTTATTTTCCTAAAAAAGAAATAATAAGAATAGCATGTAATATTTATAAAGCACTGAAGGAAGAAGGTGCTGTGGAATGATGATAAGCCACAGTCTCACACTCTGTAAGACAAGCCTGGGCAACGGTGGCAGGTTGGAGGGCCAATTTTCTATTCCAGAGCACTCCAGGTGCTGTACAAAATGCCCAGAGTACCAAAAAAATAAAAAAACAGAAAACCCAGATGCAGAACACAATCCATACCCTTGGCAGAGGGCAAGAAGGGGGCAGAGTCTTGCCCTTCCCAGTAGCCTCAGGGAAGCAAAACCAAGAGGCAAAAGCAAACTGTTTCAGCCTCTCCTAGCATGTCTGTTCTTCTTCATTAATAACTTTTGCCATCTTGACCACACTCTGATGTTGCTTGGCCACATGTGTCCTAGTTTGCATCTGTGAAATGTTGAAGGGTATAGAAATCCAAAGCCAGTGTGGCATAGTGGTTTGAGCATTACACTACAACTCTGGAAATCAGGGATCAATTCCCCATTCAGCTATGGAAACCCACTGGGTGATATTGAGTGAGTTACATACTCTCAGCCCCTTAAAACCAGTGATAGGGTCACCTTAGGATTGCCATAGATTAAAAATGACTTGGATGCACACAACAACATGGACTTCCACTCCTGGTTCTGAAAAAATGATGGGGGGATTTTCAGTAAAGGATTTTGAAGGCAGCTGATTTTTACCATGTCTGTCTCAGGCAGGCACACTTTCCCAGCTCAAATTTTATAACAGGTATCCTGCTTCAACACAGTACTGAAAGGCTGTTTTTCTCCAGTCCTCCTTTACCACCCTTCTAATGCCGATGCAGCTAAAAAACTTACAACCAGACAGAGGAAATGTGTGGCTGCAAGGGCATAAAAGGACTTTATAAAAAGGAGCTTCATTGTTAGAGGCTTTGTTAACTGAAGTATGCCTGTAAAATGAGAGAGCATACTGTTCCTACCACCATCAAAGTGGGCACTGCATCCTCTGCCTGCTCTGCCATGGGATGTGGGAGGGTCAAAATATAAATCCGAAGGTCCTCAAATGGAGGGAATATGTGAGGTATGATGTCCAGCACTCATAGGATTTTCATGGAAAAGCAAGTAGGCAGTCATCATTATAGATGGGTATTCTCTGCACCCATTATTCTTTTGATGTAAATGTAAGGGTCCTTTACACCATTGTTGTTGTAGAATAGTATCATTAGCAGAGATGTGGTCATAATCTGAAGGACTACAGAATTTAACATAAGTGAGCTTCTTCCCTGTGATCCCCATGACTCTACCTCATTTGAGCTGTTATTTCAGCATATCATGGCTAATGGAACAGCTATATCATCGGGCCCTTCAGCTAGTGAAGCTCAAGTATTGGGTTGTTGTTGTTAATTGCCTTTGCGTCGATCTCAACCCATGGCGACCTTGCTGATGAGACATCTCCAAGATCCCCTGTCCTCCACTGCTCTGTCCAACTCCACCTTTCCTAGAATTATTTTTTTTCCCCAGTGATTCATACCTTCTCATGATGTGTACAAAGTACATCAGCCTAAGTTTTATCACCTTGGCTTGATCTGCTCTAAGACCTATTTGTTTGTCTTTTTGGCCATCCACTGGATCCTCAGCCCTCTTCTCCAGCACCACATCTCAAATGAATTGATCTTTTTCCTATCTTCTTTCTTAACTGACCAGCTCTCATATCCATACATGGTGATAGGGAATACAATGGCTTGTATAATTCTAGCTTGTGTGCTGAGTTATATATCTTTGCATTTTAGGATCTTTTCTAGTTCTTTCATAGCTGCCTTCTCCAGTCTTAGGCCTTATACAGACCAACAGAAAGTACCGGCCTGTGGGCGGAGTCAGGGCACAGCGTCCTCACACTGGATGCCCTAACTCTGCCATATGGCACCATTTTGGCGTGTGCCAGTCCACATGGTGTGCACATGATGGCGCATCGAAGGGACATCATAAAGCTGTGAGAGCCGCAGCTATGGCGCCCCTTGGAAGGTGCAAAAAGGAGCCGCCTTTTATGGCTCCTTTTTGTGCTCTCCAGAGGCAGGATCGGGGCCACAGCGTGAGGTTGCCACAGCCCTGATCCAGCCAGAAAAGGGGCGGCTACATACCACCCTTTAGGGGCAATCTGTACAGCCCCTTAATCTTCTTCTGATTTCCTAGCTGCAGTCCCTGTTCCTATCAATGTTTGATCCCATATATGAGAATTATTGTACTATTTCTATTTCCTCATTGTCTAGGTTGAATTTGTGTAAGTTCTTCCTGGTCGTTATTTTTGTTTTCTTTATGTTCAACAATAAACCTGCTTTTGCACTTTCCTCTTTGATCTTCTTTAGTTGTTTGAGATCTCTGAGGTTTTCTGCTGGTATTATGGTGTTGTCAGCATATCTCAGATTATGGATATTCCTTCTCCTGTTTTCACTGCTCCTTCTTCTGTGTCCAAGTCTGCTTTCCTTACAATATGTTCTGCATATAAGTTTAATAGGTAGGGTGATAAGATGCAACCTTGTCTGACTTCTTTGCCAATTGGGGACCATTCTGTTTTGCTCTGTTCTGTTCTGACAGTGGCCTCTTGTCCTGAGTACAGATTCCTCATCAAGACAATCAGATGTGTTGCCACTCTCATGTTTTTAAGGGCATTCCATAGCCTTTCATAATCCATGCAGTCAAATGGTTTGCTATAGTCTATAAAGCACATAGTTAGTTTCCCTTTTTCCTAGAGCACAGCGGTGGTTTATATGAGATAAACCCTTTGCAATTTCCTCATTTGTATCATAGCAAAAAGTTTCACAATGGCCTTTTTCTCCTGATGAAGGTGCTCTGCCCCTCTGAATATTTTGGGTGTCCCTTTTTGTACTTTCCCAGAAGCCCTGTTGTATACATTTTGAGAAGGGATGATCAGAATTGCACACAGGATTCTAAATACAGCTAATTTTTGTTAGTAGGACAAAACTGGCTAATAATAGTGGAGTGAGGAATCTATTTCACTGGTATAAGGAATAGAAACACTGCATATTTGCTAAGACAAAGTGAAGTGCTTTCCTCTTTTTATTCTCTTCACAGTCAACAAAACGGTCATCGGAACAGGGCTGAAACATGGAGATTATATTGTAGAAACATCCCTGGAGACATCACAGGAGCAGCAATCTGGATATGTGTTTTATTTATCTTGGTTAGTTTATTTTCCCCCTATTTCAGTAGTGTGTTCCTAACATAAGAAGAACAAACAAATATGCAGTGCACCTATAAGCATAAAACATAGTCAGTACCTCAGGCATTCTGCAAACCAATACTCACTCTCCCTCTGAAAAGAGTCCTCCTCCCACCCCCTTTGGTACTAACCATAGTTTAAACTGGAATGACCTCTGTACTGGTGTTGATTATGGCTAACACTAACCTTGTGGCAGTGTGTAGTAACTTGGGGTAGTTATTTTTTTAAGATGACAGCTTCCAGAATCTCAGTCACCAGCTGAAAGGCAAGACTTTCTGGGAATTGTGGTCACTAAAAAAAATCCTCTTGCCTTTGATTATAATTCCACTTCAATTTCTGATTTCAAATTCTGATTAATGAGGGATCCCATGCTGGCAAGAATGGGGATGGAAGTTTTGTTTCTTTATTATATCTTTAAATAGTTGAGCCAGCACTGTTTGTTGGTTTGAACTTTGGACCAGGACTCTGTAAATTACTGTTTTTTCTGGCATTCGAAGGAGCTGGCCAGGTGTCATCAGAGCCAAAATGGTGTAGTGGTCTGAAGGCTGGTCCAGGACTCTGGAACTGAAATTCCTTTCAGTCACAGAAACCCAGTGAGTTGCTTTGCACAAGTTACATTCTCTCAGCTTAAGAGGAAGGCAATGGCAAACCATCTCTGAAGAAATCTTGGCAAGAAAACCCTACAATAAAGTCAACATAAGTCAATCAATTAGAAGGCACACAACAACATATTTCACCTTACTGGACAACATCCATGCAGATTTATTCTGTAACAATAAGGAGATAATGCTGCATGCATGCCTCTGGGGCTGGTTTCTAGTCAGTGAAACAGAGGTTATTGGAGAAGCTGTGTAGTAGTTGCCCTGGACCCGATAGCATGAGGCAAAATTGTTGTCATGATCGTATTCAGACATGTACACAACATTTTAAAATGCTACACAAAGCAAGATCAATCATGGCTTGAACAGCACAATCATAACTTCCAAATGTCATAAAAATGCTTGCAAAATATTTAGCTCAATAAAAAAATAACTGAAGAAGCTGCCATCTGTTTTTTAAATATTTATTTATTTATTGCTATGATGCAAATGAGGAAATTGCAAAGGGCTTATACAAGCCACCACTTTTAGCCCACTTTTGCTGTGATACATTCAAGCTCAAGCTTCTTTGTCATGTGAAACTCTTCTGTCCATCCACTCTACTCAGATTCTGAATATGGAAGTCATTTTTGGGGAGGTTTGCAGTTTTTGGAGCTTCACTGGGAATACAGACACGGATAGTTCTAGGATCAGTTTCTTTAGACAGTTTGATGAGGAATGGGAGGGAAGAAAAAGACTGCGAGGGAAACAAACAGGAAAGTGACAGTACTCTTTATTGATGTATAAGTTTTGAGATGGGAGATCCAGAACAGCACACAAGATTCCAAATACAGCTGATGGGGTTATTCTGGGAAAGCAAAAGAAAAAAATGTAATTTCCCAAACTCTGCCAAATTTTGGAAGGCAAATTGTTGAATGTCATCATGACAGTGTTGTTTTTATTGTTTTTGCATTAACATTATTCATGCCTTCCACCCACCCACACAAACCTGTGTGTGTTTTAAAACTGTTCGCCTTGAGTGAATAGAGAGAGTGTTTCTGCTTAGCTTCGCCTCTAGACCTGTGGAGGGGTGAGGGGACCCTGCCAGAAAATAATGGCTTTCTGCCATTGCAAGGTGCCAGGATTTTCAAGTAAAACTATTCAGAATACCTTTTGGATCTAGTTTTGAGCAGGTCTTATTTACATATAGGCCAAATTAATTCTGTATGTTAATCAGCAATAGCTGATTTTTTTCCTCGAGGAGGAAATGCATTCTCATTTTTGTTTATCTCAAACTTTAAAAATCAAAGGTTAAGTACAATGTTTCACTTTCCCCACCCCCTAATTTCTCCTGTTATTTCCTGGAAGTAAATAGGTACAAGGCATCAAAGACTGGAGTAGATCATATGCCATGGGAAGCTACATAAAACTAGTAAGCTTGCAACAATGTGAAGAAAGCAGAAGTAGTGACAAAAAATAGGAAAAAATCATTTAGAGAAATTCATAAGGGACATTACCATACAAATCCATTCACTTATAGTGAAAAAAGCAGTACTATAATGTGTAACTGAATGTGTAAAATTGTGCCAGAATGTATTACATTTTTCAAAACTGCCCAACAAATATAATTTTCTGGGCAGTGTACAAAAAGAATAAAATAATAAAATTATTGTTTAAATCATAAAGTGTAGGATAAGACTACAGGTGGAAAGGCAGGATTTTTAAAGGATAATTGAGAGTAGTCTGGTTGTGTCTATTTTGAAAAGCGACTAATGAGTGATTTCTTTAAAATGTGAGTTGCATTAGTTTCTTTATTCCTATAAGCCTTCTTCCAACCCCCAGCCCTTTCTTAATGCCATTTTTACCTCTCTGTTTCCTGCCCTGCTCCCAAAAGAGGCTGCTTACAACTGTTGTACTTCATGAGTATCTATAACTCAACATTACCATAGCGTATACCCAATATTTCTTTTGTCCTCCTGTACCATGTCACCTCTGGTCAGAGAGCTTTTTGAGCAAAAACCTGCTTAACACAAATGAAAGTGGGATAAATGTTCATCTTATGAAAACCAGCTCCTCTTTCAACCTCCTTTCACCTCTGTGGAAAAAAAAGTCATTTGTCTGTAGCCTGAAAGACCTTGGAGAGAGCTATGGAAACAGCTTATGTTTGATATGCATAATAGGGACAGCTTATTATAGGCGAAGAAGAGACAGACCCTTTTACTCCCTCTCTTGCTCTTGTATACAATACACCTGTCCTGAAAACAGAGCTAGAAAAATTCCTGTTTAAATGTAATTCATTCCCATTATACTTTATGAGGGTCTGAAATTAATTAATGCATTGGGGTGGCAGAAAAGTATCTCTTCTTGTTACTCATTGCCTTTTTATTATTTTTGTTGCAGAGGGGACAATGACACCATTAGGATTGCCAAGAGAAAGGCATAAAATCTGAATCAAGGCCTGGCAAAATGTTTCTAAAATGACATTAAATGAAAATTTTGAAAAACAACTTGAAGACCTTACTTGTTACACAGATGGAGTAACTACACCCCATGCATTACATTACTTTTGAAATGTAATGTCGTGTAACTTTGATGGAACTCTTAAGCAAGTCCTGAAGGTGATCACTTGCTCCAGATATTTATCTATACCGTCTAGAGAGGTAGAATGGCTCTAAACATGGAGGTTCCACTTAGCTACTATTGTTAACATCCATTGATAGGCCTTTCATCCATGAAGTTGCCTGTTACTGTTTTAAAGGAATCTAATGATGAACTGCCTAGATACCCCAAAGGTATCAGATCCTATCTGATCTTGTAAGTTAAGCATGGTCAGCTCTGATTAGTACTTGGATGGGAGACCACCAACATATGCCAGGAGCTGTAGGCTATATTTCAGAGGAAGGATGGCAAAACTACCTCTGACTATTTCTTGGCTAAGAAAACCCTGTGAAAGTCATGGAGCTGCCAAACGTTGACAGGCAGCTTGAAGGCATATACATACATACATACATACACACACACACACACACACACACACAGAGTGATAATGACTTCTGTAAGTTAATTATAAGTTGCATGAAGAAGTGTTTCTTTTATTTTGTCTCTACAGAATATTCTCTGGTTTTGTTTCCTAGCTGAAATATGGTTTTCCCAACAGTCGTGAAACCTGGTTGGGAAAGATAACAGAGTGGTTAGAATTTTGCCCAGTTTTCATCTGATTTTCACATGCCTCAAAGTGTTTTGGGCAATGATTGTGTACAAAAATACACATGGGTCCTTTGCATGAAAACTGTCAGGTCTGGCACAAAAAACATTGTTTCCATTTGCGCAAGACTGCTAGATTTTGTGCACAAAAAGCCAGTAAGCTTTTGGGGGCGGCTGGGGGGGGGAGGTCATTATGTGGGAACAATGCAAAAAACAGCCATCTTGCACCAAAAAAGCTACAGTTCCACAAAGAGAGCAATACAAACCATGGGACTATCTGGAAACAGTGCTTTTTGCACAAAAAGGTGGCTCTTACACAAAATCACAATTTTTGCACAAAAGTCCCAGCTGCATTTCTGCACAGAATAATTTTTCAGAGCACTTCAGGGTACACCCAAACCGGGTGAGAACTGTGTGGAAACATTTGCTTTCTATGCAATGGGTTGAAAAGTGCAGAAATTATTCACTCTCACACTGTGCAGACAAAATACTAGAATATTTGCATCACTAGAACATAACTAATTGTGCCTGATGCTAAGTATTAGTGGAAAGGTGCTCCCCTTTTTACTCTTTGTACACCATTCAGTTTTGTAAGCTTCTGTCATGTTTCCCCTTTATTTTCCCCCTGGCTTCACATGCTTCCCACCCTTCTATGAGTGTTTTCCAGATCATTCCATGAATGAGAGATTTTTTTAAACTGAGAACCAACAGCCCAACTATAGTAGAACCCATAGACAGGGCTATGGCAGTCTTTCATGGGGGAGAGCCAGCTGAAGATATGCTGTAGCTGTGTTCTTTCAATTAATTCACTTCTTAGTCTTCCTGTAAATGTGCAGGCCAGGCTTTTATATGGTGACACAGAGAGAGAGAGTACCAGGCAAGTTATCTGCCTCCTATCAGTGCTCCCCATGCTGTCAAAACTGAAGACATATGCTGCTTTTTCACACTGTGGAAACAACAAATGTTCCCTTTTCTGTGTAGTAGCTGCTGCCTCATGATAGACAGAAGGGGAGCAGATTTCCTAGGCCTCCGTACAGATAAGTAGTCCATGGGTGTAGAGAAACAGGCGAACTCTATAGCCTCAAACTTTTTTGGTGAGGATTGTGGATAGGTGGGTTCTTTGACTGACCTAATTGAATACAATAATTGAAGCAAATTCTGTGTTCTAAATATATTGCAGAAAAAAACTGAGAAGGCAAGCTCCACATGCTCTGAGATAGCAGTTTATTCAGTGTTTTTAAAATGCCCAGTGCAAGTGAGGAAATAGAAATACTCCATGGTCCTGTGTTTTGGAGAGAGTTTTCAGCTCCAGTGATTTCTTTTGAAGGCCCCTGAAGAAGGCCTTTTCTCATTGAGGCCCAAACTCATTGGGCATTCTAAAAATACTAAATGAAAGAAGGCCATCTCAGAGCACATGGAACTTGTTTCCTCACTGTTTTCTGCTTTTCAAAGTGCTTTTCAGTGCTTTCTTTACCACCAAACTTATCTTCAGGTGAGATGTAGGGTCACCAGACTGAAAACTGGAGAGGGCACCTGTGTCTTTAATGGCTGTGTAGAAGATGGAATTTCAGCATGTATTATTCATTACACAGTCAGGTAAGAAGCAACAGGTCCAGGAGCCTTCTATACTTTTCACTTTGGCAACCCTCATTATTATTTGCATACACTCCAACTTTTCCCAGATGAAAACTGGGAGACGTGTGTCCAGGGAACAGCAGAGTGTGGTCAAGATGGCAAAAATTATTAATGAGGAAGGACAAGCTAGGAAAGGTTGCAATAGTTTGCTTTTGTGTTTTGCCTTTGCTTCCTAGCCTACTGGGAAGGGCAAGATTGTACTCTCTCCTCTCACCTACTGAGTTAGCTGAATGCGGACTACAGTACTTTTGCTCTGGCAAATGCCATACAGAGTGAGGAAGGATCACTGGCACTATCTTCTGAATTTGCCCATGCCAGTAGAATAGACTTTCTTATTTGTGCCACTATCTTCATTGCTTTAGCGCACAGCTGAGAGAGAAAGAACTATGATAACCATTTCCTTCTCATCTCATCCACAGTTAGAAGTCTCAAATAGAAGAGAATGCCTCTTGTTTTGCCTCAGGTGTTAAGCTCTTTGCAGGTGGGTACAAAACAACAACCCCAAAACAAAACTCTTTAGCATGTAGAAGTTATTTGTAGGAAGAAATGCCATGTACTTCCTGTAGGAAAGGTAGATTTAGGGAAATTCTAGACATACTCACTGGGGAAAAAATCCATTTATTTCAATACTTCAAGAGTGCTTATTCCACAGCTGAAGTTATATTGCAGTCTCTGAGCCCATTTATTATCTGATTCATTAAAAAATAATTCTGAAGTAAATACGTTCAGTATTTCCGCCTAGAATCTAGAATATTGAGACTGAGAGATCATACCTGCAGAAAGAAACGGAACACAAACTGCAACCCAAACTTCCAATATGCTGATCCAAAATTTAAACTAGTCAGTTGTACAACAATCAGCACACATCACAGCTGCTAAATGGTTCTGCTATATTCTGCCTGCTCCTATTCCACACACTAATTCAGCATACTGTTTATGTATCTGATGATACATATGATAAAGATCCGTAAATGAGGTTCAGCAAAAATATTTTAAAAAGGCACTTTGACGTAAATCCAATTTATAGTCTCAACTAGAGGAGGCACACTGATTCAGTTGCTAAAAGTTATGCCAATATGTACATAAATCCTATTGGTTATGTGTGGCTACTGGGTGTGGGTCCAGCAATTGGGTTTTGACCTCATGATCTGTAGGGTAGGATTCAAGTGTCACTCCTCATTTCCATCTTTCCTGATGGAGATTCAACTCCATATCTTTAAAGTGTAACTACAACTGACACTCTCACAGGCTTGTTGTGACATAACCTATAACATTTCACAAATTAAAACTGGGAAGCATACAGCCAAGCAACATCAGAGTGTGGCCAAGATAGCAACAGTTGTTAATGAAGAACACACAAGCTAGGAGAGGCTGCTTTTTCCTGAGACCCATAGGAAAAGAAAGATTCCACTCTCTTCTCTTCTACTGAGTTGACTACAAGCTACTTTTGCATTTTGAACTCAGTTTGCAGCAACTAAAATAAGCTGAGGACAAAGGGGAAAAGTGGGAGAAGGAGACAGAAACTGGGGCATTATAAAAGCAGCTGAAAAAGTCAAGACTGTCCCTGACAAACTGGGACAGTGGAGGGCATGTTGTGATGGTGCTGCCTGTTGTTGTGAAGGTGAAAAAACTAAGGAGAGTATAACATAGTACAATGATGTGGAAAATGTATGATCTAGTAGTTGAAAACAAAGTGTATGCTATAGTACAGACAACTAAATTTACATATATACTGAATGATACATTAAAGATGTTCCACAGCAGTTCCACAGCATCAAAACTAATGCAGGAAAGAACACTTTTTCTTAAACTACTGAGAAGATGGCAAGTTGTTCTTGTTGTTGTTATTTCTTACTGGCCCCTCCCCATGAATCGAGACAGGGAACAATAAAAAATTAATATACGACACACAAATCAGTTAAAAACACATAATAGTTAAAAGTACACATCTGTTTAAAAGAACAGTAAAACCAGTACACGTTAAAACAACAAATGCATAGTTGAAACCTGCACAGTAACACCTGCATATCACTACAACAATATGTGTTAAATACGAAAGCTAGAAACACAACATCCAGTGACACAAGCATCTGTTTTCATGAATCAAGTAGACAATGGCTTTCAGAGGTAATTACGTTTTCACATTTTTATACTATCTTTCAGAGGATGTGAGTGTCAAAACCCAGGTAAAGAAACCGCTAGATTAATGTATAACTATAGATTTGGTGAAAGGAACCAGAAATATATTCTTATCTAAGTCCTTTACATCTCCCCTAATGTTTGTAATAGCTTCCTCATGATCTACAGTATCTGGATGACATCATTATGCTGCATCTTAGCATTTTGTGCCTTGGTCTCCCATGTTTTTAGATCTGATTTGTGTCCTTTTTTCAAAATTAAACAGCAGATAGTCTAGTGCAGACACTGTTGCATTTTCTAAGGTTCCCGTTAATTTAATTTAAATATTTCCTATTTATTAAATTAAATGCTTATTTAATTCTGCTTATTGCATGAAATACTTCTCAGCTTTGGTGAGGATGGCTGGGACATTAACCTATTAATTATGCCTTCAGTAGAGTTTCTAAGTGCTCCAGTCATTCTAGGATGGGGGTTTGTTACAGTCCTAGCTTCTTCTTTATATTAAGAAGCCCCAAACCAAGAAAATGTGGGAGGATCAAGGAGAATGGAAATGGCAGCTGTAGTTGAAATTGAAATCCCCCATGCCTACTGGATGTGTATAAGCCTGGCAGTACTGTTAGGTGCTGTTGGTGTTGGATGGGTTCCTCTCAGCCTTGTTCTGTGCCCCACAATGAGCCATTTCTGACTGGCTGCAACTGTCACTCTTGCCTAATTATGCCCCTGATCTTTTCTTCACAGTAATTAATATACAGCTAAAAGGAACAGATGGAATTTCCCCAAGACTTCTATGTATTTGTGAGCCTGCCGCATGTTGTGGAATCCTGACAAAAATTAATGGGTAAAACTACGCCGTGTAAAAAGAAAATAATTACAAAATAGTTGTTTTGCTTTAGATTTTTGTAATGAGTCAAGTCCCTTCATTCTTCACGCCTTCCAAAAAGAAATCACAGGCTATGGAAGTAATCATGATGAAACATTGCACGCGTTCAAATGTCACTGTTATTAGCACTTTTGAAGAGTTACTTTTGACATAATCATCTCAAGGAAAGTGAATTGGTGTCATTTTTTTTTCTTAGTTTAAATCTTGAAGTGCTTTTTAAACTTCTTTTTCATTATTGGTTTATTTTAAATTTTGGTATGTATTGTTAAATACTTGGAGCATCTCAGTTAAGGGAGAAAGTGGTTTATAAATTTCACAGACCAACGAAGCCTTCTCACTACCTTGACTTCTCTCTACTTAAAATTTTTAGCCAATTAGCTAAAAGAATTGGTGTGCTCCTCCCATAATTAATAAGGTATAAACCCTATTTATATTTTCTCCAGTGGACAACACATTCAGTAGAGGAAAATGTCATAACAGGATATCATATTTTCCTTTATATGACAACTCTCTTTCACATTATAAATATATAAAGCTATGATGCCATTTTAAGTGCCATGATTCCATCCTATGGAATCCTGGGATTTGTAGTCTACAAAATGGCACTGACAATTCTGAGCAAAATAGCTCTTCCAGTGCCTTCCCATACTACGACTCTGGGATTCCATAGGATGCAGCTATGGTAGTTAAAGTAGAATCAGAGGGCTATAACTGTGTAGAGTGAAAAAGACTTCAGTCTTTACAGTTACTTCCATATATTGGCTTGAATTCTGGAAGATGGGTTCGCTTCTTACTGAATAATCAGGGAAGATTGGGTTGCATCCTTATATATCAGAAGCTATATGAGCTGAAGGCATTTTTTTTTTACTTTTAATACCTTCATCCATCTCCGCACCACCACCTACCACCCAACGAAGAATAAGGTCACTCATTGCCCAAAAAAGGCATTGGATTGTGTGTCTAAAATCCAGGGAGGGCCCAGATATTAGAAAGCATGGTAGCAGTACTTGGAATGAACAGGCAGATAATTCCACAATGAAAGGGCACAATTCTCTTGTATAAGACAAAATATAGAGTGACAGCCCAGATGACTTGGAAATTAGTTCCACTAAAAGCAGAAATAATGGTGCCTTTCCCTTAAAGAAGTGTGAAGACTGCAATAACACACACACACACATACAACCCCTTTCCTAAGCCATCCCCTCTTATACGAGTATCCAGATGCCTACAAGCTTCCCATGCCACTTCCCATGTAGATTCCTACAAGCTTCCCATTACACATTCTGCCTGTGCCTTAGTAACCCTGCAGTAATCAGTTTCCAAGACATTTTGGAGGTATAGTCTCTTGAATGGACATGGATCCCACATTGACAGAACCAATTTATGTGGCTCTGGCAGCTGCTTGCTTGCCCTTTCATTTTTAGCTTGAGCAGTCTGAGGATGGGGATGAGATTCTTGCAAGCCATGAAGTCAACCATTTGTGCATTTGACCTTTGAGCAATCCTGGCTAGTTAAGGCAGTCAGAGGGGACTGACGGAGAAGACAAAGAAGGCTATTAATGCCGCCCCAAGAGAGAGCCCTGCTGTTCAGCCTGAAACCTGCTCTAGTTTGTCCTCAGCTCAGGAAGTCAGCTGTAAGCCACACCGTATTGGGCAGTTACTACCTATTTTTTGTCTTAAGTTCATATTTAAGCAAGATCATCAAGGATGTGAGGGTGACCCATGCAATTGTGACCCATTTCCAGGATGGTGCTGAGTGTCTTATTTCTATCTTCTATCCAAGTTAATATGAGGAGTGAAAGACCAGGTGGATGATCTACAAAGGGAGCTGAATTAGGGGGATATTGGCTTTATGTTGAGCTGAATTCAACATGCCGGTCTAGACTGACAAAGCCTGAAACAGCCTGAAAGACCAAGTGAGTCTGCCTGAAGTCTAAGATCACCAGCAGAGACCCTGTTACATATTCCACCAGTCCACGAGGCTAGGGTGGTGGGTAGGTCCTTCTCTGTAGCAGCACTCCAAATGAGAGAGGTCAGGTTAGTCCCATCCCTTCTTAGTTCTCAGCAGTGAATGCTGTGTGGTTGCATATGGCCTTTGGATTTGAAAATTAGGGGTGTCTGCTCTAGTTGTCTTTAAAATTGTTTGTAGAGCTATTTCTTTCTTTTTTAAAAATATCTTTTTTAAAAATAAACTGTTTTTGAGTTATTTTTAAGATAAGATTTGATTTTTTTTTCATTTTTAGTTATTTATTGCTTGTTTTAAAAGAGTTTTTCTCCCTTGTACATTGTCTCAGGGGCTCTTGCAGGCCAAGAGGTGCTAAATACATACCTTACATAAATAATAACAATCTCTTAGCAGCTTTCAGTACTATCCAATGGTGTATCCTCTCAGATCATCTGTCTGGGTTGAGGTTTGAGGGCACCATACCATAGTGGCTGTAGCATTGTCTAGCAAGTAGATTTCAGAAGGTGGTACTATGGGGGTTTCTGCTAAGTATCTTGTCTATGGTGTGGTGCAGAGTTCAGTCTCATCCCATATGCTCTTTAATAGGTCCTTTCACATGACCCAATTAAACCACTATGATTTCACTTTAACTGTGTCATGGCTGCATCTTAGGGAATCCTGGGGTTTTTGGTCTGGTGAAATCATTAGAGGAGCTCTCTGGCTGAGGACTTTGAATATCCCTCCCTAAACTTCCAATCCCAGGATTCCATGGAGTGGAACTATGGCTTTTAAATTGGAGTTCTAGTGCTATAATTGTGCAGTGTGAAAGGGCCCAATATCTACATGAAACTAGTGGGGCAGATAATGTGGAGATCTGGGATATGATTATTTAAAAAGAAACCAACCCATCAATCCTTAAATGAAAAGACCCAAGATTCAAGACAGCTGGCAATAAGAGGGAAATAATACATATGACGCATAAGATTTTTAAAGACAATGATGGTCCAAGAGGTCTCTGTAGATGATGATTCAGATTAACAAAATCAGGAGCAGGGGTAATGAACTTACGCTAATAAGGATTTGTACTTAACCAGGCTATTTTGGACAGCTCAAAAGAAAATCTTTGTTGATGAACTCTAATACATAATGACTAACCATGGTTAAAGCTGGGGTGGGGATATTTGTCCATGACATATGCTGTTTTCAGATTGTGGATGGATACATGAAGTCAAGGGTGTTAAAGAATGCATGAAGTGAGCGTCCCTTCCAGCTGTCCCAATTTGGCAAGGAGAGTCACTTGTCAAGTATATAATTTTAATGAAGCTTGTTTGCATGTTTCTGAAAAGTTAGTTGCAGTGGGATGTGCTGAAGATTCAACACACTTCTCTGCATAATCTCTACTGAAGTAGTTTCCGTCTTATCAGATCCAGGTTAGCACTGTATTGGTTAGTTCCAGCTAGAGTAGATCCTCTCAATCAATTGCTGAATGGTGAGTTAACTGATAGGTAAACCCCATTGATTCCATGAATTTACTCTGTTCAAGACTAACAACAAGATTTAGGCCTCAGTCTCCATCCTTTCCACAAAGGGGGCTAACACCCTAGAAAACTCTAAATCTACCCAGCAGTAGTCTAAAAAAGTAACATTTCCAAACTCTGAAGCCATTATATATGCAGTCCTCTGAAATGAACACCTGGAGGCCAGGCAATCCTACTCCCCATCCATCAACAAATTAACAGGCAGCCTGAGAGAAGGTATGGGATTGGTCCTGGAAAAGAAGAACCTGGGTTCTTTAGCTGTAGCTGAGGCACAGGCAGTGTTATCTCTGGACTTTCTGTTGTTCTAAAGAAGCTGAAACCTTTTGCAGTTTTGGCGGGAGACCTCAAGTGGGACAGCTGAAGCACCACAAAAAGCTGTTAAATGTGGCTTACTCCTTGCCCTGCCCGCTTTGACTATTCCTTTGCTTGTAAGCATAGCTGTGATGTAGAAGTCCGTCACCCTTAATGCTTTTGTTCCATATCGCTCCTCCTCCTTCTGCCACTACCACCCGGCTGTCTGAACCCTGCCAGCTCTAGCAATCTGTTCCATTCAAGGCAATATCGGGTGCCAATCGATGGAAGAGAACCAAACAGCTATGACCTCATTGCCCCTTTAGCTACTGGGTCATTGTTTCTGTAATGTAAGCTGTCAAAACATAGAATTGCTCTTTCAAAGGTGAATTCAGTATCAGTGGAAAATTTGCTACAGTCAACAAAGAGCATCTCAAACAGAAGACCTGTAGCATTTGATCTAGTTCTAGTAGCATCATTTTGCTTTCTTACACAATTCATGATGTTGGGCTGCACTTTGCTCGCCCCTGTTTGAACTGGATGGCTTGGGTGATATACTGACTCTACAGACTCTTATTCTAATCCAGTTACGATCCCTGGATTATGTGATGAATGTCATCACATCTCACATGAGTGGCCCTATGAAATCTTTAAATATGAGCAAGGTGGTCAGTTGAAATACATAACTATCCTCGAGGCACCAGATCCTGTCTGATCTTGCAGGGTCAGCCCTAGTGAGTACTTGGATGGGAGCCCACCAACAAAAACCTGGGTGCCGTAGACTATATTTCAGAAGGAACTGGCAAAACCACCTCAGAGTATTCCTTGCCTAAGAAAACCCTATGAAATTAATAGGGATGCCATACATTGACAGTCATCTTGAAGGCACACACACAGAGCCTTGGTATATAATGTAGTCTAAGGGAACATTTGGACCTCTGGGTGTAGTTGAACTATAACTTCTGTCATCCCTAATACTGCAAACGATAGAGATGTATGAATATTACAGTCCAGAAACAAAACTTGCATACAACTTCCAGTAGTCATGGCCACATTGGTTGGGGGATTTGATGAACTGTAGTCCATGAAGTAACTTTCTGAAGCTCTGCCCAAAACATATAGCGGGCCACATGTTGCCCAGCTCTGCCACAATGGGCTGTAGAAAACTGCTGTGGTGAAGTCCTTGTGGGCTGGGAGGCGATGCAGAAATACTTTAAATAAATAAATAAATAAGAATGATCTCTTCCTTATTTTCCCCACTAAAAATAAATATATTACTCAAACAGCATTATGTAATGTGCAGATCTAATC
Source organism: Sceloporus undulatus (assembly GCF_019175285.1). Taxonomy (NCBI): domain Eukaryota; kingdom Metazoa; phylum Chordata; class Lepidosauria; order Squamata; family Phrynosomatidae; genus Sceloporus; species Sceloporus undulatus. The sequence goes on along the minus strand of NC_056523.1, from coordinate 71,602,898 downwards.
AGCTTCTCAGGTAGTAACAAAGCCAGAGGTAAGGCTTAACATGTTTTTTCAGAATATCATAAAACACAATTAGTTTAAATGTGCTCCAATCACAAAGGGTTTAGAAATAGATTCTGAATAAATTAACATCAAAGCAACCCTGCAGAGAAATGATTCCATTTCAATCTTAAATTACAAAGAGTCGCTGAAGAAATAATTACAACCGTTATAAAAGAAATAGAAATTAAAATAAATCCTACTTAATTAAGAAAATAACCCCTTTTCCATTTAATGGCTGAGTTGATGACTTTCTTAAACTAGTGTTGAAGGTATAATCTAGTTTGTGGATGCCATCAAGTATCCATCAATAACCTTTTCCCTTCAAGCAAAAAGGCTTCATTTCTATGCCAAACTGTTTGTAAGCTACAACACACGTGAATGAAACAGGGGGGAAAATCCAATAGCCCATTTAAAACAGCAATTCAGCCCACGTAACTTAATTTGGATTTACTGCTGAGCAGAGCCTTGGAAGTTGCTTTTGAGAGGAATGGACATAATGGTATGTCGAAATCATTCTTAATGGAGCAGTAGTGGGATGATGCTGTAGAACTGGGACCCAAAGCATCATCCGATGAATGCTACATTATGAACAGGTTCTTTAGCATGTTACTATATTCATCCTCTGTCAACTTTCCAAATACTCCTTCTAGGTAAACAGGCTAAGGACTGAATTTCATGAGGCCATGTCCAAAACAACTAGGAATCTTTTGTCTCCATTTTCAGTTCAGTTCTTAGCCCAGCAGTGCTTCTATCTTGTGCAGTTAATATTTCTCATAGCAGTTTTTCAAGATTATGCTGACAAGAAAGATGATGTAATATTTATATTTATCCATCTATCTAGATGTCTAAATATACTAGATACCATACACACACACACACACACACACACACACACACACACACACTTTGAATGCAATGTATCCTCTCAGTAAAGATTAGACTACATATTATGCCAAATGTAAAATTAGCAACCTGTTACTCAAAAAAGTAGAGGGGACGTATAGTCCCCATCAGCAGTGACAGTGCCTTTTTGATATTTGGGGGAATGTATTAGCTCAACAGAGCCTTGTGTGAGGTTGGGTAACCTTTAGGATCTTTTACACCTATGTATACCTCTGAACAAATTTTGTGGTTTGGTGGCATACCACCACCACCACCACCACAATACCAGTACTAACTGCAGAAAGACTCCAATTTTGATTAATAAAAAGAGTTTATTTAGAAATGTGCAAGGGTGTAGACAAACGCACAAATCTAATGCAGCCTCAAGAACCATATAGAGCTAATGAAAGAAAGGTGTGAAAGGTTAGATAGTGAGAAATCATGAGTCAGAAGGGGTGATAATTACCAGTCCTGAAGAGGAGGCCCACAGGAAGTGGAGTGGGGCTCAACAAACATTAAGGTTTATACAGAGACAGAGCAGGGAGGATGAAGTGATCAACTTTATTTAGGCTATCTAATCCTCCACATGTCTTCAGGTCAATGTGCCTTCCCATGGGAAACTTCTTGTGTTCCAAAGGTCATTGTGACTTCTTAAAACATGAAACCCCATATACAGCACGAAGGGGGTAGGGCATGCTAAATAAGCACAATAGTGGACTAAAAATTTCAGCACTAGTCATAGGCTCCTGCAGTGTCCTGATGAAAATCTGTGTGTGTGTGTGTGTGTGAGTGTGTGGTGTGCGCGCGCATGACAGAGCTAGAGTTGTCAGATTCTGTAACTGGGGAAAAATCTTATCTCCCCTCCCTGTAACTGTGTTTCCCTAATACTAGTTCCTAGACAGTCATGTGTTAAACATTGGCCAGCATCCTGTCACTGACATATACAAATGTAAGTCGCGTTATGCCTGTATATGTCTTTCTTTGGTCATTGTGAAGTTGGTATTCTCTTTTACCCATTGCAAAACCTTCCCACCGCCAGACCATGGTATCATTGCAACAGCCCCAGAATGGTCAGTCCATGGCTGGTTGAGAGTATGGGGGCTGAAAAGCATCTGCTAAAAA